>NC_141156.1:131860621-132014433 GCF_053477565.2 Lygodium microphyllum
ATACCCAACCTTTCACTATAGCCACTACAATGACAACTCTCATAGTTACCATCTTTGCCAGCACCATTGGAGCAAATATCTACTCGCAGTTATTCTCGTAAGTTTGTATATAACCTTTGGAAAATAACCTTACTTTACACCTAGTTGCATTATTTATGTCATAAATCCACTCGTAGCCTATAGCTTTCTTTTCCTTTGGCAATATTATATCCCAAGTTTGAATTACATCCAATGCAATCATTTCCTCAAAATAAGTGGACTCAATTGATTTTAAACATTTGTCTTATACACATAATGGTGAGCAACATGGCCATAATATTTCAACCTCTACACAAGATATCTTACTCTAGTTGACTCTTGGCATCTTTGGAGTACTTTGTGGTGCCTTTACATTAGCCTTGGCTTTCCTCATACAATGTTTATGAACAATGGGAATTCTTTATCTATACTATGATTTGAGCCATCATACTCCATCTATAATTGAATGTTTGCATATTCTTCAACTGCTACATATTTACATGATCAATACATTCATGTAAATGTTAGTATCAACCACAACTCCTACACCATGTGCCTCCATAGGATCCTTAACCTCATATATGTTAACATCAAAGCTAAACATTATACCTACGTGCTTGTCTTTTGCAATGATCTTAAATCCATTTTTGAAATCTTCCACAAAATAGCCATCTTGATTGAAATTTACTTACAATCCTTGCTTAACCATTTGCCTAATAGAAACTAGACTCTTTGTAATATTGGGCACATACAATACATCAATCAAACACTTCAGTTTCTCATCTTGTATAGATAATGGAACACTCCCAACACGGGTAATAAGATATAATGTATTGTCACTTGTTTTCATAAATCAAACACTTTAGTTTCTCATCTTGTATACATAATGGAACATTCTTAACATAGGTAATAAGATATAATGTATTGTCACCTATTTTCATTAATCAATTGTTTCAAGATGTTTCATCTCTCTACACCATTCCCCATGAGATGCCATATGGTTAGAGGCATGTGAATCCACATACCATACTTCATCACTCACTCCTCATGCATCTAAATTTACTACAGTCATGTTTTGTGTAAAAAATAGTTTCTCATTTATCAACACGATTATTGCTAGATGCATAATTTCTATGTTGTCTTCTCCAAATTTTATTATCCACCTCATTTCGTTTTTAGATAGTCATATCTAATATAACCATTTTGTCCTTCATCTCCTAGCAATGGATACAAAAGGTTAGGCCTAAGAAGAGCTCAAGGGTTGTGTTAGAAGACAAAAACAAGTAGTGGAATAAAGAAATACATAAGACCAATGAAAGAGATGATTCACAAGGTATAACAATAGAGAATAATAATCCACTATGATAATCAAGTATGAAATGGTTGAGTGCCAAGTCACACACTCCACAAGCTCCCTCTCTTCACACCAAGAATGTATAAGTACATGAATAAATGATTATGGCCACATTTCCTCCTCTTATAGAAGAAAATAAAGGAGTCTTCCTATCATTACATAAGCACTTGTGAGCCTATGATATGACCACCTCTAACACCCTCTCTCAAAGCATAGGTGTTCCAGTAAAGAATAAGAAAACCTAAGAGGCACCATAGACTCTAGTAGTGTGCACATTGCTAGATGGGCATCTCTAAAACAAACCACCCTAAAGAAGAAGAAAGCTAACAAAAGCTAGCCACCTTGCAATTCTATAGCCACATAAGCTTTATGGATAGCTTGTAGTGACATCAATGAAAGGTGAGAAGGATTGAAGCTTGCACTCCAGAGCTATGGCGGGAGAGCAAGAGCAAGAAAGAGAGAGACAAGAAATGGGAACTCCGACAATCACAATGTGTGACTGGGCCTTCCTTTATTCAAGCTGTCACTAAAAGCATAAAGAATACAATGACGGTGACGGGCGCCCGCCATCTGCAGTGTGCAGTAGCGGTGATTGTCAATGTAGTAATACAGGGGCGGCTAGGCGGAGGCGCCTTTACCCCCAACAACCTTCCACTTAAAGGCAAATCTGCCCTAGTGAGGAGTGAAAAGAAAAAAGAAAAAAGACAATACAACATGTACACATGTACAACAGGACGAGGAAAGACGTAATCTCATCCCACGCCCATCAACCTCTTGAGGAAGGCAAAGCGCTCTGTAGAGAGGCTTTTCGTGAGTAGATCTGCATGATTCTGGTCAGTCGAGATCTTGATAAGGTCAACAGACTTGTCCTCAATGACCCACGTATGAAGTGATACCTCACCTCAATGTGTTTCGTCTTCGCATGGAAGACCGGATTCTTGGCTAACTAAATAGCACTCATAGAATCCGAATGCAGTATAGGGATAGCATCAATACCAAGGTCAGTAACCAAACGACCCAACCAAATGGCCTCCTTGCAAGCCTTAGTGGCTGCAACATACTCGGCCTCTGTAGTAGAAAGGGCTGTGCATTTCTACACCATGGACATCCAAGAAACAACACCTCCAACATAGGTGAAGACATAGCCGGAAGTGGACTTCCTACTATCTGGATGTCCTGCATAATCAGAGTCAGTGTACCCCATGATTCCTGTATTCTGGCTGCCATAGCATATGCAAATATCTGCAGTGCCTTTCAGGTACATCATGATACCCTTCATGGCATCCCAATGCTTTTTGCCAGGTGTAGCCATATAGCATGCCACAACACCAAATGCAAAGGTGATATCTGGACGAGTGGCTATCATGGTACACATAAGACTGCCCACTGCAGATGCATAGGGAATCTTGGTCATCTTGGCCCTCTGCTCATCTGTCTGCAGACAATCAGCCTGTGATACCTTCACATAAGAAGGCAATGGACAGCCAATAGGCTTTACGTCCTACATGCGGAAGTGCTCAAGGACTTTATGAATGTACTCCCTCTGTGACAAATAGAAGAGTCCTTGATGCCTGTCGCGTCTAATACGCATACCAAGTATGTGAGAGGCCTGTCCCAGATCTTTCATCTCAAAGCTCTTCTTGAGTTGAGCCTTAAGAGCATCTAGCTCATCATGAGCTTTCCCTGCTATCAGCATATCATCCACATAGAGTACCAAAATCAATAAAGAACCATCACGGGATTTCTTCCTGTAAAGACACGGATCCATAGTACTCGTGCTGTAGCCCTGTGACTGCATAAAGGCATCAAACTTATGATATCACTCCCTAGGTGGCTGCTTCAAGCCATAAAGACTTTTCTTCAATTTGCACACTAGGTGCTCCCTGCCAGGTTCTACAAAGCCCTTAGGCTGCTCCACATAAATCTCATCATGCAAGTCCCCATGTTCGAAAGCCGTCTCGACATCCATCTGGTATAAATCCAAGTCAAGCTGAGCAACCAAAGGCAAGACTAAGCACATGGTGGTCATCTTTACCACAGGAGAAAAGAGCTCATCAAAGTCCACACCATGCTCCTGCTTAAAACCCTTTGCTACCAATCTAGCCTTGTATGCCGGCTTGGGGTGTCCAGGGGTACTTTTCAGCTTGTACACCCACTTGCATGGCAAAGCCTTCTTGCCAGTAGGCAAGGAAACCAAATCCCAAGTGTCATTCTTATGCAAGGAGTCTATCTCAGACTGCATAGCCCTCTCCCAAGAGTGACTGTCACCCCCTGCGCATAGCCTCATCATAAGTGAAAGGCTCTCCTACATCTGTAACCAAGACATAATGCATCGAGGGCTGAAATCTATCAGGTGGACGTCTGTCTCTAGTAGACCGTCTCACGGTAGGCTTTGCTGCCTGCCCAGCTGCCTGTCCAACACCTTGACCATGAGCATCTGTTGCAGCTGTAGGTTGTCCAATTGGCTGTGCGGAAGCTCTCGGCTCCTCCTGAAATATGACCTTGCGGATCTCAATAACTCTCTCAGGCTGCCGATGCATCTTGTCTTCATGGAAGACTACATCATGACTGCGGATGACTTTCCGCACCTGCGGATCCCAGAAACGGTAACCCATCTCACTTGCATCCCCATAACCAAGGAAAATGCATTTGACACTCTTAGGATCTAGCTTACTTCTCTTGTCCCTGGGCACATGGCAAAATGCCTCACATCCAAAGACATGGAGATGCGCATAAGAGGGAGGTTTTCCAGTCCATATCTCCTCTGCAACCTGGAAATCCAAACCACTAGAAGGTGATTTGTTTATGATATGCACAACTGTACTAACTGCCTCAGCCCAAAAGCTCTGTGGTAGGCATGCATGGCTAAGCATATTGCTACATGCTCCTGGATGGTTCTATTCATTCGCTCAGCCAAACCATTCTGGGGGGGGGATGTAGGGGGTGCTCAACTGATGCTTAATACCCCTCTCATCACATAACTGCTCAAAAGCACATGAGACATACTCACCCCCATGATCTATTCTTAGGCATTTTAGCCTATACCCAGACTGGTTCTCAACCAATGCAAGCCATCTCTGAAACACAGCCAAGACATCGGATTTCAGCTTAATGGGATAAGCCCAAACTTTCCGTGAAAAATCATCTATGAACGTAACAAAATACTTTGCACCACCCATAGAATCACAAGGCATGGGCCCACAGACATTCGAATGTACCAATGCCAAGGGCTCACTCATGCGTGGCCTACCAGACTTCTTATGCGTAGAGCTAGTCTGCCTGCCATAAAGACAATGCTCACATGAATCAAAACATGCATAATCAAGGGGCAGTAAGTATTACAAACCAGAAACCATTTTCATTCCCTTCAAAGACATATGGCGCAAACAGGCATGCCAAAGAGATACATATGGGATAGCATCCATAGACAAAACACGATCAAGGGAAGAAGTGGATACAATCAAGGAATAGAGGTTGCCAGCCTTGGCACCTCTCACAATCACAAGTCTGCCCCGAGTGATCTTCCATGCAGAGTCTCCAAAAGATACATGATAACCTATGCCATCAAGCTGTCCAGTTGACATGAGACTACGTGTCAAAGCAGGTACATGACGTACATCTTGCATAACAAAACTGCTGCCAAAAGAAAATTGCAGCCTAACATCACCAATGCCTACAATATCAAGAGAGCTGTCATCACCCAAGCGCACAGAACCCGAAATAGTACGATATGAATGAAACCACTCTTGGCAAGGTGTCACATGAAAGGACGCACCTGAGTCCAAGAGCCAACACTGTGCATACATAGAGTGTATCTCTGTCATCTGCGAAGCACTAGAAGAAGCTGCAAGGATATAATCATCAACAATCTCAGGTTGCATAACATTGATCTCTTCAATTTTAACACTAGACTTTGCAGGCACTATGCTGCGATCAGAAGACTTATCCTACGCTTTGTCTTTCCCCTTATCTTTGCGCCTTTCATTGCGCAGTTCATGGTATTGTGGCCTAATATGGCCCTTTTTTCCACAATGGTGACAAGTAACATCTGCATTCCTGCCACAAGATTTGCTACATGACTTCCCACGAGACTTGGATCGAGATTTCTGAGAATCCCGTCCATGGCCACTGCCACTACCATGCTTTCCATATCCATCATTCATGCCTCTAACTGTCATATCATGCGACACACGAGAGGCATCCAAATTCTTACGGTTAACCCCTTCCTGCATAAGAGCACTCTCAACATCAGATAATTTCAAGCTAGCAGTAGAGGCACATAATGCAGTGTGAAATACATCCCATGACTCATTAAGAGTACCAAGCAAGAAAAGAGTAGTGACATCCTGCGCAAAAGTGATATCCTGCGAAGTCAAGTTCTTGAGTATAGCATGGAACTGGCTCAAGTGAGCAGACATGGTCACATTCTCCTTCATGCCGAGATCCATAAGCTGCTTCAGCCAATACATCTAACTCACTGGACTTTTCTTGTCATAAAGATTCTTGATTTTATCCCACAACTGTTGAGATATCGAGCTCCACTCGTGATATGCTAGGGTGACTGTTGTGCATTTATGTCACCGACGTGTCAGTTGCAGATGCGGTTGGTACACCGCCCATGAATAATAGCTACATGACAACTATCCTTATCTACTCTAGTTCGTGGCTCAGTTAGTATGCCACCTTAGTTAGTTGAGTTTGGTTTGAGATCCATATATAGGGTTCTTCTATTTCTTTGTATGAGAGTTCTTTTTGGCTTACACAACTAAGAAGAGGAAAACAGTTTTCAGCCTCCACCTTTGTGTGTATTCCCCCATTGTGCAAGCAAGAAAGTTACAAGTGAGACTCCTTCCTTCTCTTCCACAATCTTGACATGGTATCAGAGCCTTGTTCGTGGTAAGGAGCTCAAGAAAGCAAGGCAAGCTCGCGGTGTTCTGGTAAGAGGAGCAGTGTTGCTTTCATTTTCTGTTTTGGGAGCAGATCTCTGCAGGTAGCACAGTCGAAAATTGCAAGAGTGTATTGTCTCAGTTTGAGACGCCCTTCGCGATGAAGCAAGAGGGCAGTATATGCTGCGGGAAAGAGCTTTGGCTCTTGGCGACCTTGTTTTTTTGATTTGAGGCCATTTCGGAGCCTGTTTTGGAGGCGGAAGTTTTCTGCACGCACTCAGGAAAAGGCCCAGTTTTATGCTGTGCCACCACTGTTCTACAGGTCGGTGAAAAGTTACTGTAGAAATTGCATCGTATGCTTGTGTGCAGAGACATTGGAAGTTACAGAATCATCCTTGTTGCCTGTTGATGCAAAATCGTCACTAGGAAGTGATTGTGTGGTCAAATACCACTTTCGTCAGTTTTGCAGATTAGCCCTTGTGAGGCTGAAGCTGTGTTCTTTGCAGTGACAGAACTGTTTGCAGTGTTCTGTAATGGCGTCTGATTCTCTCTCACAGATTGTCACTGAAAAGCTTGACAAGAACAACTTCCAAGCATGGAAGTTTAGAATGACGAATTTTCTTATGGGAAAAGGATATTGGGAATTTGTTGCAGGAAATGAAGAAGAACCAGTTCTTCCTGATGTTCCCAATCAACAGCAAATGCAGGCATTTAAAGCATGGCATGAGAGAGCCAGGAAAGTTATGTACTGGCTGTCTATCAGTATTTCAGACTCTATGATTGTGCATATTCAGGATGCAAGTACGCCAAAGGAGGCATGGGATACTTTGTCAAAAATGTATAGCACAAATACTCAAGCCAGGAAAATGCAGCTCAAGCAAGAGTTGCATAATGTGCAAAGAGAAAATATGAGCATCAATGACTACCACATGAAGGTGAAGAAGATTGCAGATGCACTTGCTTCCATTGGGTCGCCAGTGGAAGATGATGATTTAGTGTCTGTGACCTTGAATGGTCTAGGAAAGGATTATGCACAGTTTCGAACATCCCTTTCCGTCCGTGAAAGATTTCCTGATTTTGAGGAGTTGATTGCTCTTCTAATTTCTGAGGAGTAGAGAAATGGTGGTGCATCTTCTTCAGGAGGAACTTCAAAAGAAGCTGTCTTCTACTCAAATGCTGGAAGAGGTAGAGGCAGAGGTAGAGGAGGCCGATCTGGAGGCCGTGGTAGAAATCAGAATATGCAGCAAACTCAAGAAAACCAGTCCTATGGAGGAGGACGCGGTAACTCTAGAGGCAGGGGGAGCCAAAGAGGTCGTGGTGGATATCAAAGAGGTCAAAATGCAAACAGCAATGTTGAATGCTACTACTGTGGTAAAATGGGTCATATGGCTAAAGACTGCTATAAAAAGCAGAATGATATCATGAATGGAAAACTGCAACAAGGAAATTATGCATCTTCTAGTAGACAGGGTGATGATAGAAATGAGCATTTGTTTATGGTGCAGCACATGAACAATTCTGTGACAAGTGCAGAAGAAAGCAACGATGTATGGTATGTTGACTCAGGTGCATCAAACCACAAGACAGGTCATGCAGAATGGATGGAGGATGCAAGGAAAATGGAAAAACTAGGATTTGTGGAGACTGGTGATGATACTGCACATCCTATTGTGCAGATTGGAAAAATTCCCTTGTCTATGCAGGATGGGAAAAAGAAATACCTGTCGGATTTATTTCATGTCCCGAATATCACCAAGAATCTGGTTTCTGTTGGTCAAATGGTTGAGTAGGGCTTGCAGGTCAGATTTAATCCTCATGGATGCTTGGTTGAGGATATGAAAAATAAAGGTCGCTTGATAGCAAAAGGAAAGAAGAAGGGCAGAATGTTTACGTTGGATGCAAACATGTATGAATTGAGTGCAGCAATGTTTGCACATGGGACCGGTGTAGTTGCAGATATTGATATCTGGCATAAACGCATTGGTCATGTTAATGTACAACGACTTAAATCAATGCAGGCCCAAAATATTGTTGCAGGATTGCCTAAATTCAAGGTTGCAGAAATGCATAAGGTATGTGAAGCCTGTCAGTTTGGAAAACATGCAAGGAAACCATTTCCTAGACATGTTCAAGAGAGTGAGAAGCCATTGGAATTAATCCACTTTGATGTGTGGACTACTAAAGCTGCATCTCTTGAAGGCTGTCATTATTTTGTCACTTTTATTGATGACTATAGCAGAAAAGTTTGGGTGTATTTTATGAAAAAGAAAAGTGAAGTTTTTGGGCATTTCAAAACCCTTAAAGCTATGGTTGAAAAAGAAACAGGCCTGCAAATAAAATGCCTAAGGTCAGATGGAGGGGGAGAGTACCTCTCAAATGAGTTTGCAAAGTTCTTGCAGGAGCATGGCATAAAGCAGCAATATTCATGCAGTCATAACCCACAACAAAATGGAATTGCAGAAAGGAAAAACATGCATATTGGAGGTATCTCATGCCATGCTCAATGAAAAAGACTTGCCAGATTTTTATTGGGCTGAAGCAGTTGCTACAGCAGTCTATATAATGAACAGGACTCCCACTGCAACAATACATGGGATGACTCCAGAGGAGAGGTATACTGGTAGGAAACCAGATATTTCTCATTTGAAAATTTTTAGTTGCATTGCCTATGTACATGTGCCAGATGAGCTGAGATCCAAGTTGGATCCAAAAGCTGAGAAGTGCATCTTTATTGGTTACTCTCTGCAGCAAAAAGGGTATAGATGCTATAACCCTTCTACTCATAAGTTTATAGTGAGCAGAGATGTTGTTTTTGATGAGATGAGTAGCTGGTATAAATTAGTAAATGTGATTGATGATGTAGATGCACAAAATGGTAATGCTGCACAGAATTCACAGCAGTAGTCACAAAATATTAGTGGACCTGGAGCGTCCTCTAGCAGTGGTTCACATTCTTCGCCATGGACAGGAAGATTGAGATCAGGAGAATCTTCTCAAAGCAATGCAGATAGTGGTATGCAGGTATCACGAAAAGGAAAAGATAAGGTTGATCAGCCCATGTTTGATGTGAATGCAGGTCACTCTTATGTGGATGTTGAATCCAGTGGCTCAGAACAGAGCATTGATGATGAGTTGGGTATTCCTTCTATTGTTACACCTGGAGTAAGGAAGACCAGGGATGTTTTGAGAGCACTTGGGAGTGAACCTACTTTGCGCAGGTCTACGAGAGCTAGGTATCCTGTGGATAGGCTGAAATATGATGGATTTACAGCCATTCACTAGGCATATATGGTTAAAGTGATACAGGAACCAGAACCCACTTCTTTTGAGGAAGCCATGGGAAAAGAAAAATGGGAGAAAGCCATGGATGAAGAAATGGATGCCTTGGAAGCAAATGCTACATGGGAATTTGTATCTTTGCCTAAAGGTAAAAATGCAATTGGCTGTAAGTGGGTTTATAAGGTGAAGCACAATGCAGATGGTTTTGTGAATAGATACAAGGCAAGATTAGTAGTCAAGGAGTATGCACAAACATATGGCATTGACTATGAAGAAACATTCAGTCCAGTTGCAAGGATGGCAACCGTAAGAGCAGTATTGCTATTGCTGCATCAAAGGGATGGTCTTTACATCAGATGGATGTAAAGAATGCCTTCTTGCATGGTGATTTGCAAGAAGAGGTCTATATGGAGCAGCCACCAGGTTATGTGCATGCTGTTCATCCTGAGTTTGTTTGCAGGTTAAAGAAAGCCTTGTATGGCTTGAAGCAAGCACCTAGAGCATGGTCTGACAAGATAGGACAGTATCTTGTCACTATTGGCTTTCAGATTTCCAAGGCAGATTTCTCACTTTATGTGAGAAAAACAGAGAAAGGTATTATGCTACTTGTCATTTATGTTGATGATTTAATTATGACAGGTGACAGTGATGAAGATATCCTTCATGTGAAAATGCTATTGAAGCAGAAGTTTGAGATGAAAGATTTGAGAGAGCTGCGTTATTTCTTGGGCATTGAGGTGATTAGATCACCAAGTGGGATACAGCTCTTGCAGAGGCAGTATGGATTGGACATGTTGTCCAAATATGGGATGATAGGTTGTAAGCCTATTTCAGTTCCTTTGGAGCAGAATGTGAGGCTGAGCGCAGATGTAGGTGAGCTTCTGGAAGACCCTACTATGTACAGACGCATAGTAGGAAGCTTGATTTATATGACTATTACCAGGCCAGATTTGAGCTATGCTGTTGGACTGGTAAGTCAGTTTATGCAGGCTCCAAGGAAACCGCATTTGGATGCGGCTAGACGCATACTCAGGTATGTGAAGTCCACATTGCAGTATGGACTATTTTATGAGACTGGGGTTCAAATACAATTGCATGGATACACTGATGCTGATTGGGCTGGTAGCATTTCTGATAGACGATCTACCAGTGGATATGTGTTCTCTTTTGGGAGTGCTGCAGTCACTTGGAGCAGCAAGAAACAACCTACAGTTGCCTTGTCCAGTACAGAGGCTGAGTATAGGGGTGCAGCAATGGTTGCATGTGAGGTAGCTTGGTTGCATAAGCTACTTTATGATATGCATCAGTCTACAGATGGGCCAGTTGTCATTTATTGTGACAACATGAGTAGTATACACTTGGAAAATAACCCAGTCTATCATTCTAGAACAAAGCACATTGAGGTGCAATCAGGTAGCTGATATATTCATGAAGGCATTGGGCGTAGAGAAGTTGCACAAGTTCAGAGACCTGCTTGGTGTGCAGGAATTGGGATTGAGCTCGAGGGGGAGTGTTGAGATATCGAGCTCCACTCATGATATGCCAGGGTGACCGTTGTGCATTTATGTCACCGACGTGTCAGTTGCAGATGCGGTTGGTACACCGCCCATGAATAATAGCTACATGACAACTATCCTTATCTACTCTAGTTCGTGGCTCAGTTAGTATACCACCTTAGTTAGTTGAGTTTGGTTTGAGACCCATATATAGGGTTCTTCTATTTCTTTGTATGAGAGTTCTTTTTGGCTTACACAACTAAGAAGAGGAAAATAGTTTTCAGCCTCCATCTTTGTGTGTATTCCCCCATTGTGCAAGTAAGAAAGCTACAAGTGAGACTCCTTCCTTCTCTCCCACAATCTTGACAACAACTTTCATGCACTTTGTTCTTTCTCAAATACATTGTAATGAACCTGTTCTATGAGAGATAATACAATAGTGGATTTGCATAACTCATCAAGCTCAAACCATTCCTTATCTGGCATAGTTTGCAGGCGGCTGCCTGCTGAATCTCAATGGTTTGATCTGCGATTTTTGCACCAATATCTGCCAAATCTAGCTCTTCCAATAAGAGTAATTCGTACCATCAAGCTTAGTGATGTTGAAAATAGCATGATCAGTGGACGAACTCGCTATAATGCAGGTTGGAAGACTATAGATAGTTCAAAAGTGCTTGTTGTTTACTGTAGAAAATGACAAAAAAATCACCAAAATCGAGAGAAAATGGCGAGAAAAGTGTAACCAAAGCTGCTGCCCACCAAGTACTAGTGAAAGTACATCATTTCAGAATATTTTAGCATGATTTATGCCAGTTTATGGTTACTTGGTGGGCAAACACCCAAACATGTCATCAAAGCATCCGTCAGAGTAGGCATACCCCCTGGACAGTAGGGCAAAGTATACATAACATTGGTAAGACTTGACACCAGTAGGTGTATGCTCACTAGAGTGCAAAGCCCAAGCTTATGTCAAAAGAAATTCCAAGATCCAAAAGTCTCAAGTATCTGCAAAATGCTAGCTAAAAAGGCGGATAAACGAGCTCAACAGCTCAAGCAAACCCAGTCAAAGTATCAAAGATAGGTAACCAAGACAATGCCTCAATAGCATCCAAGGTCATAATGGAAAAAGCCAAGTCGTAACGGAAAATCCGAGTCAATGTCCAACTGCTCAAGGGAATACTCAAATGAATGCCGAGACGAGCTCAAACAACTGCCATCCACAGCCAAAGCATAAAGCATTCACCAAGACATCATAACCCGTACTGGTGGCTTAGGCATAAACCATGTCATAGATAAAAGGTCAGCTGCAAAGAAGTGACAGTCAAACCCAAATCAAGCTCTAATCTCAGCTCAAAATCATTCTGGATCATAAACAAGACATGTGGCATAGTCCAAATACATCATGACATCATACCGAGTAGCCGGGAGCACCCCATGACCAATAGGCATAACCCAACTGTAGCATAAATAGCTTCAGCCTTGAAGTTTCCAGTAGCATATAACCTCTGTAAACTGAGTAAATCAGTGCTCAATCCAAGCTCAAATCCATAGGCAAACTATAGGCATACATTCCCGTATGTATAGGCACCAACCGGGCATAATTGGGCATCAAATGCCAAGACCTGTAAGCATAAAATTGAAGTAATAGGCGGCTGCCCTGTTTTGGACAGATCTAGGATTGTTTAAAATAGTCAATGACTGAGCTAAATCAGCTCCAAATGCGTCTCACATAAGAGGTATAACATCCACAAGTGATCCGATATCAATAGACATCAGTAGAAGCATCACATAAGCCATAGGCATACAAATACATGTTGTCTCAGACCTAAAATCTGTTGCAAAATATTTTATCATCAGAATTTGGCAAATATGACATCACCATCGCGTCCAGAGCGTGCCAAAACCCCAACTTAGACTCTTACCTTGCTTGAATCGGGTTCCGAATGCTCGAGATATGACAAAAAGAGTGATTTTGGGCCAGATTTTGAAATAGGCGCAAAAAAAATGTGAGCTAGCTAGGGGGGGTCTGCTGTCCCACGTGTCAACAATGGGGCCAAAAGGGGCACAAATGGGGGCCAAAGAAGGCCTACACCAAGCCTCAACAAGCCTTGATAGGCTGGAAGCAAGATCCAGGTGAAGGAAGCTCCAAGAGGTGTGAGCTATGGCTGCCCACAACTTGTGAAAACCCTGTTTACCTAGACCTGTAGACTGAGATAAATCTCTGAAATAATGAAGCAATACCTCAATGTCAATGCCCTGATGGTGCCTCAATAGGCCGGGAAGAAGCTCGGGAAGCCGGGGAGTGACGGGAGCTCAAGATAATGAGCTATGGCTGCCGGGAAGGAGACCCAATGCGAGTGGGGAGTCGATGGGAAGTTCAGAATGCCACGAGCCAAGGTTAAGAGTCAGGAAGCCGTGCTTTGATACCCGTTGAAAGGAGAGAAGGATCGAAGCTTTCACTCGAGAGCTATGGCGGGAGAGCAAGAGCAAGAAAGAGAGAGACAAGAAATGGAAACTCCAACAGTCACAATGTGTGACCGGGCCTTCCTTTATTTAAACTGTCAGTAAAAGAATAAAGAATAAAGTGATGGTGACAGGCATCCGCCACCTGCAGTGTGCAGTGGCGGTGACTGTCAGTGTAGTAATACACGGGCGGCTAGGCAGAGGCACCTTTACCCCCAACAATCAAGAATCTTGGACTAGAGCATATGCATGCCTGATGGGTCCCCTCATGCAAAACATATGAATACATCATATTGAAGATCCAAATGTGAGCTTCACACTCAACCCACTAGTACAAGGTTTGGGTCACTAGCACATTTACACTTGATGGCACACGTCAAATCCATCATGCATGAAAGAGCATCATTATATCCTCTTTCCGTCAATACACTTGCCCCTTCAAGTGAAAAGCATGTGAGGGTGTAGAATTTTACTAGAGCCAAAAATAATCGGTCACTTGAGCCATCAATAGGCCAAGTGAACCAACATTATGTAGACATGCATGAGTTCTTGTGTCTTTCCAAGCATAATATCCACCACATGGAGCTGCGATAGGTCAACATCTTCCTTCTCTACAAATGTGAAACTATGCTACATCACTTCTTTTCTTCACAATCACATGCATGCCACCTCTTTTTTGCATCACAATGGGCGTAGAGACTCCATTTACAACCTAGAGCAATCCAACACCCTCTTTGAGAAGCAATAGTAAGCATCATAACACTCAATGACAACCTCATGAGATACCATTAGGAGAAATATGGACTCTCTTTTTTGCCCCTTAAGGGGTTTCTCTCACCTCTCTCTCTCTCTCTCTAAAAAGAGATTCCAAAATAATATTAGAATAAGAGATCTTCTACAATCAAGTAAATCTCGTATTTGTATTTTCAATAGATTTCACCTATTATTTTATTCTCAAACTATAGGATAAGGTCACTTTTTCTCAAAATCCTCATAACTAAAAAAATACAATTCTATTTTTTGTAAAAACGGAGCCAATCATTAATATATGACTCTTTAATGCCCTCATGACTTTTCAACATGAAAATATATTAAAATCATTCTCATTCTTGCTTCTTAAAAGGGCGAAAGTTAAAAAATGATATAAAATGACATACACATCATATTTTAAGATTATTTTTTACCCAGAGACACCTTTTTGACTCAAGAGTTTACTTGTAAATTTTTATTGTTTTTATCCAAGTATATGCCCATTTCTGAGCATTTCTTCATTCCCTCTCAAAGCTCTAGTTTTGTCCGAAATTTTGTGTACTCTTATCATTCCCTCCACAATATGGTTTCTTGCATACGAATTCTTCTCAAGCAATACTCAGTACTATCTACAACACTCTCTGCCCTACTACAAGCAATCTCAAGAGTGGTTTTGATAGCATTTGTTGAAATCAAATAATCTCTATCTACAACACTCTCTACCTTGCAACAAGCAATCTCCCTCCTCACTACTGTGCTATAAGATATCTTCCTCTTCAACACTTTATATTGCAAGCAATCAAGTGATAATGGAGGTATCTTTATTTTTTTAAATCTCTGTGATGTTATTATTCTTCATAGTTGTTGTTTAATCCTTAAGTGTCAATTCATAGAGCGAGAGAGAGAGAGAGAGAGAGAGAGAGAGAGAGAGAGAGAGAGAGAGAGAGAGAGAGAGAGAGAGAGAGAGAGAGAGAGAGAGAGAGAGAGAGAGAGAGAGAGAGAGAGAGAGAGAGAGAGAGAGAGAGAGAGAGAGAGAGAGAGAGAGAGAGAGAGAGGACTGTGTGAGATGAACTAGGAAAATAAGTGATAGTGAGACAGAGAGTAAATTAGGATAGAAGATAAGATGATGTTATTGTTCTCCACTAGTCAAGCTTCTGTATAAATGTATTTAAATATATTTGATCAATTCTTTTAGAGAGAGAGAGAGAGAGAGAGAGAGAGAGAGAGAGAATTTTGGATAGAATAGAAGATAAGATTGGATGCTGATTAGAGGTAGATTAAAAGCTAAGATTACATGCAGATTAGGGGTCGATTAGGGTCTATCATGACTGAAATCAAGAGAAAGAGACAAGATCCAATTGGGTAAAAAAGAACACAGATATAGTGAATCAAAGAGGTGTAATTGTGTGATTTGAGCCAATCTAGAATTAGTTGCATGTTGCTGGATTGATGCTGACCTGCTGAATTGGCATATATTTTTGTTTACAAGATGCAGGTGCAGGACACACCAAGAGAAAGAGAGATATTCACTTTCAATTGAAGGATGAATATACACCAATGTTCAAAAGAACTGTAGAAAGGGATGATGCAATAAGATACAAGATGCAACAAGAAAGAAATGCAGGGAAAAAAAATGTGGACCTTTGGGTTGATGGGTGCATTTATCCACCCGATCCAGCCACTCAAAGGCCACCACAATTTGAAGGCTTACATAATTTTTAAAGTTCATTTTTGTGAAGGCAATGAAGGATTGTATGGATACACATGCAGACTTGTCACACAAGGATTAGCAGGGTTTCATCAAGCCTTGACAAATATGCATACAAGATTATAAGGGAATATGTAGTCTTTGTTGATGGAAAAGGATAGATTATTGGCTGAGAAGGATAGGGAAAACCAGAGCCTACAACAAGCAATGTCTGTCATTGAAGATGCTATGCAGGCTACACATGTGCAAAATATGGAGTTACAGTCTAAAGTTATGGACTTGGAGAAGGAGAATCGAAACATAAAGAGGAAGCTCACAAAAACTTTGGAGATTGGGCCCACCTTAAAAACCAAAGAAGCACGTCGGTGCATTCGATTAGTTAAACCAATTCACCAATTAACCAAAGGAAGTGGACAATATCATAGACGGATATATGCTCAAGCTGCTACAATGAGAAATATGTTCCCTCATGCAGAGAATGATGATTGCCAAAGTCCTAAGCAAGGATATGGTCAAAAATGCATTGGAAAATCGTAAATTCAGGGACATTGTAGATGGTGTCGCAAGTGAACATCTTAGGGATGCGAGCAACTTGTTTACTGCTACAGATGCTCAGGGGTTATGTGACAAGATGGGAATGAGTTTTGAGTCTTATAGTATTCTCTATCAACAATTGGATACATGATTTAAGCAAGTCTTCAAAACTAAGCGAGTAATGCCTCTGCCATAACCATTTCACGCGAAGAAGGCTAAAAAACAACTAAATGAGAAAGTTTTAGAACTAATTGGTGAGCCAACACATCTAGAAAATACACACATATTGAAGTATGGTTCCAAAGTAGTTGCATTTGTATTGAATGCATCCAACAACTTTGTATTGGATATATGTAGGGTTCAGATTGCTATGGTCAAGTTCTACAATATGTCTATGGTCAAGTTCTATAATATGTCTACAATATGTCCTCAAACTTGATGAGAGTGAGATTATTAAGGGGCAAAAACTTGAACTTGTAAGTGTAACACTTATGAATCAAGCATTGGATCCCAACATTGATGAAAACCATCATTTATACTTCAGTGTACAGTTAGAGAATGAAATATGGTGGCTTGCAGCATTTGAAGTATCAAAGGAGGACCTCGAGGTACTTAAAGTTTTTTTTAACCTCACTAATATACCCAATGTTATTTAGTAGCAAAATAATGGAGCTATTTTACACATTGAGGGGTTTGGGGACTATCAAGTTGAATGCCATCTTGCAGGTGATTTAAAAACATTGAAGTGTATGTTTGGTTTATCAAATGCAACGAATGCAAAATTTTCGTGCATATACTGTATGCAAACTAGGAAGAAAGGGAAAGATGGAAAGAAAGGATGGCTTGCCAAGGCAGGACAACAAGGTGCTCCAACACGTGATAAAAAATTCATGAGAAATGGCATGCTAATTCCAGTGGATCCAAACTGGCACCCTATTTTGGAAATACCACTAATAAGGATTCACTTGTGCACATTGCATTGTTTGGTTAGAATAATTGAGAAGCTAGTATATGAATATATATGCTTTGCATACAAGATGCAGCCTGTGTCAGAAGCTGATGCTACATGCAAGAAGGTAGAATAAGTCCTCTCTGAAGTTGGATTGCACGGGGGCCAAGTAGAAATAAAAAGGATGAGAAAAAATTGGGAAAGAGTGGAAATATCCCTTGTAAACCATGCTTTGGTGGACCCAAGGCTAGGAAGTTTATATCTCCACCTCAAGGCTAGGAAGTTTATATCTCCACCTCAAGATGAGGAAGGCAATATACTTGTAAAACAACCAGAGAAGTATGAAGCATTGAAAAAGTTGCACCTTGCTGTTCGAGATTGGAGCAATGGGGGACGAACGAGGATTGCTAAGGCAGAAGTGTGGATACACATAGATAGATTAGCAGCTCTCTTATAAAAGTTGAGGTTTAGGGATGGTAATGCCAATACATTTAAAGAGATAGTTGCTAAATTTCATAAGTCCATAGTGGAGGCATAGACTACAAATAGTATAACATACTACATGGTTAGTATTGTCACCATTACAAAAAAAAACATCATTTGGAATTATATTGTGTTTCTAGTATCTCTTCTTGTGCAGCATATACTTGAAGCACATGGTCCATACTTTGCAGATCAAGGAAGTTTGGCAGTATGGTCAACTCAAGGCATGGAATGATCTCATCGGCAAGCTCATTGTGCTTTTCAAAAGGCAACTGATTATGGAGGTGGCATCAATGATTCCAATTCTATGAGGCAATTATTACAATGGTGGTATAGGAGACTAGAGATAGGATACGAGGAAAAAGAAAAGAAATTCAAAACCTCTCAAGAAGAATTTATAAGTAGGGAAATATATGAAGTGAGAAAAGCAAGATATGGAAACAACACAGCTAGACAACTCCACACAGAATGGTTGGCAACCCAAGAGAGAGATGGCAAGAAATGGAGACCTAGATAAGGTCCACGAGAGAGCAAAGATACCTAGGATATGACACATCAATACTCCTATCTTTAACATGAGATGTCTTGCAAATTTTGTTTAAAATTTTGAAGGTTTGTCACTATGTTTTTCAAAGTCGATTTCAAACTAGTTTTTTAATTTTAATGTTCATTTATACTACAATAAGTTTAAAAGTTTCATACTTAAGTCAAGTCTCTCCTTTCATTTTTTCCCATTACTCTTCACTCTACCCTCCACCTTTCTATCCTTCACTATCACAACCATGGCACGTTCCAAGCTTCCTATCAAGAAGGCGCCTGCAAGAGCAAGAGCTCAATACTCTTTTGAATCTAGTGCGCGTACTATGAGTAACAAAGGTCCCTTGGTGGTCGACAATGGTGGCCCTATTGCAGCTAATAATGGTGGTGCTACTATGTGCAACAATGGTGGCCCTAGTGTGGTCAATAATGATGGTTTGCCATTGTCCAGAAATGGTGGTCCATGTGCTCCAGTTGCTCCACCTCCCACTACTACTCCAGCTAGTAATACACGTCCTCCAACACATAAGAAGCGAAGATGGAGACCAGGCACATCTGCGCTACGTGAGATAAGGAAATTCCAGAAGAGTGCCAACTTGATTATTCCTAAGGCACCATTCTCTAGGTTGGTGTGAGAAATAGTGCAAGATCTACAGTTAGGGCATCATCACAAGTTCTTTTCAAGGAACTAGGCAAGGCATGTGGGGCGATGGTCAAGCCAAGCCTTGCTTGCTCTCCAAGAAGTAGCTGAAAGTTACTTGATTGATCTAATGGGTGATTCTCAAGTTTTAGCCATTCATGCCTGACGTATCACTATTAAGCCCATAGATATGGTTCTTATTCATAGGATCCGCAACAACAAGGATGTGTTTTATCTTAATTTCAACAATATGCTTTGAGAAGCTACCTTGTAATTGGATCTATGTTTTTAGCTCGGGTTTGGTTGTAGATTGTAAGGAGCTTAGTTTTGGTTTATCTTTCTAGTAGACCTTCAAGCATTTGATAGTAGTGGTCTACAAAATGGAGCTAAATTTTGCCTAGCTCTAGTTGTACTTTGTGCAATGCACTATCTACCGTGTATTTCATGGTTTCGTAATGCCAAATTTGATATTTGTTATTCTATTTTGCCATGATTTGCATTGTGTGTATTTTCAAGTTTCTAATTTTGAAAGTAGTTTTGTTAAGGATAAGTCCAATGTGCAATCACGTACACATCAGTGATCAGTTGTACATGGGTCGATGCATTATATCTTTATTGTATTTAGTGATTTGGCAACACTATATCCGATATGCGATATTCCATTTGACCCATGACTTATTTTTTGTGAAATTTTAAGTTTCCAATATTTCACGTAGTTTGGTTGACAACACATTTAGTATGCAGTTGCGTACACTCGGTGCGGTGGTGAGTTTTTTTGTTATCAGTGAAGTATAATCTAGTTAATGCATTTTCAAAAAATGATTGAACAGTCAATTTTATAAATTGAAATCTGGTGAAACTTCACCCACATACCGGGCATCATAAAAACTCATGGATATTTAAAAATTGGCCCAATCAAAAGTCTCTAGGACACCTGTCCGAAGGCTGGCATCTGGGGCCTTGAATCCCTAGATTCAAGGCACCAGACGCCAGCCTTCGGACAGGTGTCCTAGAGACTTCTGATGAGGGTTTTTTTTTTTGGATAGTTGATGTACCCTAGAGGAGTCCATAGGTAAAATTTCACGTCAATCGGATCGCCGGTCATATTTTTCCAAAGCTTGGATATATTAATTCATATTATTTAAGGGTTTTTTGAAAGTTCTCCTATAAGTTTAAAGTTTCACCTCATTTTACAATTTCACTTTTGAGTTTTGGATTTTCTCTCCTAGAAGACATGGCACGCATCAAGCAAGCGGCCCAGAGACACCCCCTAGAAATCCTATACAGAGGCCATCTTCCCCAGCTCCACCAGCACCAGCACCAGCACCACCACCACGCCAGCATCACAAGCATTGATGGAAGCCAGGCACAATGGCTCTTCGTGAGATCCTCCATTACCAGAAGACCATGCACCTCCTGATACCAAAGGCTCCATTCCAAAAGCTAGCGCGTGAGATTATGGACGGCATACTCATTAAGAATAGCAAGAGGCACTTCCTAGATGGAACACGCTTGCAAAAATCTGATCGCTAGACTGGCCGAGCCCTCCTTGCACTACAGGAAGGTGCCAAAGCTTACATCATCGACTTGTTCAGAGACTCGGTCTATGCAGCAGTACATGCAAGGAGAGTCACTGTCACTGATAGGGATTTGCGGATAGTGAGGTTCTTCCGGCAATGGAAGGATAGTCATCGTGAAGATCAACAATGATATGGGTGTACTACCAAAACATATATGGAATGTAGCTTTCAAAGGGATTTTGTAAAACCCTAGTTGTAATGGATCCCATGTAAAATGTTATGAATATGAATACAATTTTTTTGGCACGTCTTATTATTTTTTATTCACTTGTTATTTGTTTTATTTATGTCTTTGAGTTATCGTTACATGCATTCAAATGAATACATATTGGGCACGAACTCGATAAAGCACTACGTACTAAATTTAGGGTATGAATCATGTTGCATATAAATCTAATAAATAAACATAATATTCAAGTAAAAAATAATAATAAATGACGCGTATGACAAACTACATTGCACGCAAATCCAACAAATATCGATTTTTATTACTTCAAGAGAAGATTACAAATTATATTACATTGGTGATGAGATATCATTTTTGGCACTAAGTACATCTACTCTCTCCTAGGCTTCTTTGAGCTAGACTCCCTATGCTCAGAGCTATTTTTGATCATAGGCAGCAACACATTTTGCCCTAGTAGTTCCTGCCTAATGACATTGGGGTCTTCAACACCAGTAACCATGCCATGGGCCACCATGGAAAAAAGTGGCCCAGACCTAGTATTAGAGAATAAGTAGAGGAGCTTTGAATGTCGAAGCAACACTACTTTCTCCAAGCTAGAGTTCATTGGGATGGTCTTAAAGGGCCTAGCCCTTGTTAGTGCCCTCAAGTTCAAGAAGTTCTTAGAAAAAGCTAGAGAGAATGTCTTATGGAATACAAAAATGTCATTCACAAGCTGGCCGATATACTCCTTCAATGCCAAGTCCTGCACCCTTCCTTGACTACTAGATTGGCCACCTTGTCTAGATGCAAATTAATATTTAATTTTAAGAAATAAGTAGAAGAGATGAGCTATAATATATCATTATGCAAAGACAATATTGCATAGATTATAGAACTCTAGCCTACAATTTAATTATGATTTTAACGAGCACAATTGACTAATTACAATATGTATTATCGCACGCTTGGATCATAGTAAACTAAGATGATCTAAATTGAAAGTACTCAAAATTTTAAAAAAAGTTTATATTTTTTCTTTATATAAAATTTTTTACGAGGATTCCACTATCTGAAGAATATGTGGAGAAGCACATTGTTTACATGTCATGGATTGCTCACTACGAATCTTGACCTTTCTATTATCTAACTTGAAATAGAAGTTGCAGAGGGGCTCATTGGACATTAATTGGATTTCTTGTCTCAAAAAAGAAATGGGTCAATGGCTCTCTGCACTGACCACAAAAGGATTATGACCATTCCACAAGATAACCACATCTATGAGAGCTGTATGTGTCTCATCTCAGGTATCTTGATCCAAGCTGATCCACTCCCCTTGCAAAAGTCGCCATCTTCTATATCGAAAGCGAATGCACAGAGTTTGTCTAGCGATAAAATGCCTGTAATAAAAACAAAAATAATGGTAAGTAAATGCGAATAACACAACAATTCATCTAAGAAAGACATTCCAAAGTATTAAAAAAGATTTACTTGAATGTGAGATCAGATTGGTTGACCCTGCATTCAATCGTCTCATCAAAATGTGTTCTTTTGACTTGCCAAGACTCACCCAATAGCTGACTCATCCATTCCTTGGATGGACACTTGCATTGATAAGTAATCTTTGTTTTCTTCAGAACCTCACATGAACCAAACAAATGTGCAAACAATGAGAATGGAATAAACCAACTAAGATGCACATCTTTGGAGCCTGTGGTGGGTTTCATAGTACTATTAATGTCAGATTTTATCTTGGACTTACATGCTCCTGACAACTCCAAGCTACCACATTCACCACTAGATAGTGGCGGTAATGGGACATGTTGCAATCTCTGGCTTTCTACTACATATAATGAATGATAAAAAAAGATATTTTGACTTGCAAGTTGACTTATAGAGTTATCATAGATCAAAGAACCTATGTCTTCATGCCAAACATGTATCTTGCCATTCAAACATTCCACATTCTGGCATTCATGCAAAGTTGATGGATATAGAGCTATTAGTAAAATAAGGTTGAATTAGAACACTACAAGATTTTTTTAAAAAAATCTGATACAAAAGAATAAACAATGATAAAATTTGAAAACTTACTGTTTTGTTTATAATTTGCCATGTGGTTTTGTCGTGTACAGAGATTTGTTTGTGTGTATAAACATGTTGGATCAACACTTTTGTTACTGTACTTGTTCCATTGAACACTTTTCTGAACTCTAAAATTCTATCTTTCCAATGTTTGCTAGGGTTTGCAACATCCTTACGCCTGACCTTGAAACTCCCTCGAGTACTTGGGTGCATCAAAACCTAATCCAACTTATAGTACTTATCACAAATCCAATTACCGACACTATCTTTCCTATTGAATACCTCCATTGCAAGTATGTTATTGATGTTTTTCCTCCATGAAGACATTTATTGAAGATATATATAGTAACCAAATACAAAAGTTAGCTATCAACGTGTGTATAATTTACAAATGTTCTCTCCAAATGAAATGAAATTCAAATGGAGCAATTTAAAAAAAACATTGTACGTGCAATTCTTTTCACAAAGAAGCCCAGAGATGTTGAACAAGAAGTTGACTTATAACAAGACCATTGTTCCTTTACTAACAAATTCCTAGAGTACAAAAACAAAAGAAATATCGAGTCAAAGCATACATATAACTTACATAGGCTTTGCCCAAATGAGTTGAAACTTAGCCATGGAGCAACAGAAAAAAGCGGCAATATACATGTGGCTCTCTTTGCAAAGAAGCCCAAATATGTTGAGTTTTTAAAAAATCATTGTTCTCCACCCTCAAAGACTATGGGAGTAAAAAAAAAAGGAAAACTCAGTATGTATATAGCTTGCATACATTTTGTCCAAACGAGATAAAATTTAACCATGGAGCAGCAAAAAAACAAGACAACATACTTGTAACTTTGTTTACAAAGAAACTGTAAGATGTTGAAGAAGAAGTTGGGTGTTCAAAAGGTCATTGTTCTTGATTATAAGAGACTCCTAGAGTACCAAAATAGAAGAAATTATATGCTAGAGAATGCACATAACTTGCACGGGTTTTGTCCAAACGAGATAAAACTTTAGCATAGAACATCCATGGAAGAGAACAATAAACCTGCAAAGTTTTGTGAAGAAAATCTTAGGGCTTTGGTAGAACAAGCTCTGCTCTCATAAAACGTGTGAAACTCACTCTGTGTTTGTGTAGAGGAAATGAAATTTCATAGGGTTACAGATAGGGCAAGCAATAATGAGGCTGTAAGATTTTGTCAGGAAAGAAGAAGCGGGGAAAGAGATATGATAAATTTGAGATCCGCTTAAGAAAGAGGGAAAAACTGAAAAGGGGAGAAATGAAAAGTCAAACATTAAAAAAAAAAGAAAATGAAAATTCGAGTCACAAACTTCTAGGAAGTGTCAACATTGTATTCTCCACATTTCCCCTTATTTTATTGCTGAGGGAATGTTTGGGCCAAGATATGGCTAGAAGATTCATGTTACATGAATCTAGAATCCCAGCTCTCTCATTGGTTTGGCCTATATTTCTTTATTCACTCCTTAAGGGGCAAAAAAGAGAGTCCATATTTCTCCTAATGATTAGAATAGAGAACTCACAATCATAGGGATACAAACAAGATCATAATGAAGGAAATGAAAATTACTCACAAGCTACCTTGGTTAGGAGAGAGTAGTAGAGGGAGTGTGAAAATTACTCACAAGTTGCTCTGGTTTGGAGAGAGTAGTAGCGGGAGTGTGACTAGCCTATCCAAAAACTCAAAAGTGGCAAGACTAAAGAAAACACAAACAATTGGTATTATACATGAACTTCCAATATTCATGAAAGAAATCAAGCCTCCATGTCATAGAAACAACAATTCATGATCTTTAATGCAACACAATGACAAAGGAAAGTGGTGTCTACTATGTTGTTTGTGGTTCCATGTCTACTAAAATATGACAATCAACAAGACTACAAAAGGCATCGCTAAAGTTGAGATAGAGGAGACATGCACCAATTTGAAGTAGTGAGAATGTAGCTCATTGCCTTAGAGAGTATCCATGTATTCAATTCAAATGTCAAAAGAGAGAATACAACTCGATCCAAATAGCCAACATATGTCAAGGTAAACATCCTTTAGCAATAATCATTATTAGCCACCCAACATGTTAATGCAAGCTATAATAATAGTCAACAATGAAAATCATGCATATGACCTCAATTCTCAAGCAAAACATCAAAAGCCCAAAGCTGATTACCAACCAATCCAAGTATCACAAGATCATTGCCCTAGAATGCACCTTCAACAAGTTCTTAAGGTTTCAATGTAGCACTTCTAAGTAGCCAACCAAGAAGACACAAAAGAGAAATGCATGTTCACTTGTCATAACAACATGTCAATCATGTTCAACAAGACCTAAGCATTTGATACTATGTTAGAAGAGCAAAACAAGCAATGGAATACAAGAAAACACAAGACCTAAGCATCTGATACTTTGTTAGAAGAGCAAAACGAGTAGCATAAGATCAATGATAGAGATGATGCATAAGATGTAATTAGGAATAGGAATCCACTACAATAGTCAAGAGAAAAATGGTTTAGTGCTAGCTCACACACTCTAGAAGCTCCCTCTCTCCACACAAAGAATCACGACAAGAACATGAATAAATGAGTACAACCACACTTCTTCCTTTTTATAGACAAAACTAAAGGAGTCATCCTACCACAAAATAGGTTGGCCAATAGTCAAATGAGCAATAAAGATGTCACCCATAAATTAACCACTTCTAACAAGTGGAACATTGGACGAGAGACTTTTATTGATTCAAGAGCTCAACCCTCCTATGGCTCAATTACCTCTCACTATTTTGGCTTGTACACTACCTTTAGACCACCTAAGCTTCTCTTCATAATCCTAATGCAGGTGAAAAACCAAAAGATCCAAAGTCATTGTAGACTCACCTAGTTACCTTCCTAAATTCCAATATGAAATCTTGATGGCTTATAGATGGCCTAGCAACTCAATTGATGTGCTCCTCAACTCCTTTGCATGTGCATCAATCAATTCTACCATCAACAAAAGTAGTTTGCAAGGAGAAAGGAGAAGAACATGACAAACAATAACTTCTCCCAAACTAGCCCCTCATTATCTCTCATAATCTTCTCTCACACACAACTTCTCATTCAATCTCTTACCTAGCAAGCTATGGAGGCAAAGTAAGAGGTGAAGATGAGCTTCACTATCACTAATCCTTTACTCAAGTTCACACACACACACACACACACACACACACACACACACACACACACTCTCTCTCTCTCTCTCTCTCTCTCTCTCTCTCTCTCTCTCTCTCTCTCTCTCTCATTCACACACACTCCCTTAAGAAATGGTGCACAAGATGATAGACAAGAAAGTAGAAGCTTCAAAATTCTCATATAGAAGAATAAGCTCTCTGTTAACTTTTACACATGTTACACATTAGAGGCAGGATTAGGGTTGCAAGTTAAGGTTGGCAACTCATCCCTTTGTGTGGCTATTGATAGGGTCCTCTTCTCCACTCAAATTGAGCCCAAGTCTCACTTGATGTTTATAAATATTTAATGTTTACTCATCTACAAGTAATAGATGGGATGAAATTACAAATGCATCTTATGAATGAAGGACACTTTAATTTTTACATTGAATCTCATAAATTTCTCTCCTTAAAAATATTATTGGCACTTTGACTAGACCTTTTCTGCTATAGCTATCCTTCATTACCTTCATTGACTCTTATGGTTAACAAAAGGTTTTAAGGATTTTAGACCATAAAGGTTGCCCTCACATTCATCATGATCAATAACATTGATTCCACAATATATATTGATCCAAGTGCTAGGGGTAAAGGCACATGTGCCTACATTGACTGTGTATTCACTACACTTCACTATACTTACAATACCCACACACATGTATACTACAGTGGTGGGTGCCCATCACTGTCACTTCATTCTTTATTCTTCTAGTGAGTAATGAACAAGGAAAGGCTGGTCACACATTGTGACCATGGAGTTCCCAAATCTTGAGTCTCTCTCTCTCTCTCTCTCTCTCCATCCTCCATAGCTTGCACTTCTCTTTCTTCTACTTGCTTGTGTTTTCACTTGGGCATCTCTCTTCAATTGGTATCAAAGCCTTGATCGAGGAGATTCCTCAGCTTTTTGACTTCAACTTAGATATGAAAGCTTCACTTCATTACTTTAGGGCGACCATGGCTTCATCTATTCAAGGTAAACATTGATACTCCCCCTTGCTCTCGTCTTATCCCACCCTGGTTAGGATCTCTGTGAGGCTATGTTGAGATTTACTTGAGCTTCTATTGTGGTTCTTTGTTCCTGATGCACCCCCAGGATAGTAGGCATAGCTTGTGCATCCAAGATAGCCTCTTGTCCTAGCTAAAATCAATCATGGTAGGTCATCTTTAGATCCTACTTGGATCACTCTACCTTGAGTACATTCTTGACATAATCATCACGGGCATTGCTTGGGACCATTTGGTCACTCATTGATGTGGTCACATCTCAGTTATTTGCTATCATTTACCGTAGACCTATTATATATAGTTCTAAGGCAGCACACTCTCAATGTTTGAAGCTCACTCATGCTTCTATTGATGCCTATTTTGGTACCTCGTTCACTTGTGGATGTTTGGAAAAAGTCTTAAGGTGCTCTTGGATTGATTTGAGCTACCATAGCTCAGTATGGGTGCATGGTATCTTACTATTATAAACAGTTTTGGGTAGCAAGCTATTTTATTGTGAAAGTCTATGCCTATTGCCATTTGATGCTATTTGGAAACTCCACATCAATGTATTGATGCTTTGTCTTTGTGTATGCACCCATATATATTTATGGAATGCTTTGGCACTTAACTTTGAGCTACACCTAATGTATTGGAGCTTTAGCTATATGCTTCAGTTGCTTCAATGATTATCTGTTATGGGCTTTGAAGATTTATTGAGGTTTATACTCTCATATGTACTCTTGATGTATCTTGGATGCTCGGATGTCATGTACATGATGTATTGAGCTTGTCTTGCTCAGTTGGCATTCGGCTTTGTTCCAATGGGAGTCACTTGACACTTGGATATTTGCATTGAGCTTTAGATTTGTATAGTTGAGCTTGATCTTCTTTCATTGAGATAGTCAGACTCATTGAGTTGTGTATATGCTCTCTTGGATGTAGTTACTCTTTAGTGGGCTGATTTGATTCATGCTTTAGACCCAACACCTATTTCTATTAGAGTGATGCCAATGATGTATACACATTGCTTGGCTATGTACTAAGCTTCGTTACCCTTGATGTGCATTTGGTGTTCCTCTTACATATTACATGCATGATGTCTATGCCTACTAGATGTATGGTTTATTGACATATTGAGGTTGTGATAGATCTTGGTATCGGTTGCATGCCTAATCACTCCTAGCTACTCTTACATATCTCATTTGTTGCAGGATATACCAAGTAGTACGAGCTTGGATTTTCTTGATCAATTGCCTACAATTTATCTTGGATTCATGGCTGCATTTATTATAGAAATACTATGATTGTAGGTTTATGCATTATTTATGAGAGTAGATGCTTTTGATTTAACAGTTCACTACTAGCAGTTAGTGGACATCCCTACACTTGAGTATCTTCTTCCAGTTCTTGTATTGTGCTTTCATTTGTTGGCATGATTTCAAGTGGATCAAATGACAATGCTATCTCTAACATTGACAAATTGGATTGCACTAATTATAGCTACTAGAATGCAATAATATGGCAAGTTTTGGTGCAAAAATTGGAGATTAAGCCATTGAGATAGGAGGGTATAAAGCTTAAATGCTTTAATGCAGAGGATTGGGTTGAATTGGGTGGCCTATGTAAGCCTACAATCATTTTGTCACTCTCTAGGTAGGTACTCTACAATGTTGTCTCTAAAGGGTAGACATCATGGTAGTTATGGGAGATGGGAGAAGATTTGTGATGTCTATGATAAGTAGAGCCCTGCCTCTCATACGTTTGGCCACTTAAATTTAGATTTTCCATTTGATCTTCACCTTGTCCAATCATCTAAACTCGATAATAACAAGTTCACAAGCCAACATCTCATTGCATGTACTAAAGGTGCATTGAACTTAGACAAGATTAACCAAAAAAGTTCCTAAAGAATTGTCGAAATACATTTAGACCTTTTATCAAATGCCAGTGTGGTTCATCAAACACCCCATATTCATCACCCATTATATGGGTGGACCATCTACTTTGGGATGTATTCCAAAATCTTTCTAATTTCTTCCCCTTCTCATTTGGACTTGCCCAAAATTTTGCCTTCATTAGATGGGTGTCTACGAATCCCAATGGAAGACCACTAAGCATTAATCAAATACTATTTCCTCCATTCCTTTATGCTAGAAGTAGTCATGAACTTGTTTTATGCACCATCAACAACATATCTTCTTCCTAAATCAATCAATACTCCACTAGCCAACACTATTGAGTTGTTGCCAAGGCCACAAATAGAAGATATTGACAACAAGAGAGTATTTTCCTCAGCATCATCAAGTAGTAGAGGATCATCATCTAGCAAGAAACCAAGACAATACATGGCGATGATGGACACGTAGGATGTTACCAAGGCATTGGAATACTCAAAGAATTGATCATGTAACATTTCTAAACAAAAGAACCAATAAAGTTTTCAAGCTCCATGAATTGAAGAAAAGAAGTAGAAGATTCATTCATGTTAGATTTAATAGCAAAGGATTTGATTATATCAAATCAAAGGAAGGTTTTTGTGAAGTGGTAGCTAATTTTGGTCGAAATCTAGTATAATTGATGAATGGATTGTAGTAGAGTGGAAAGATACCAAAAATGTTAGTAAATTTGTCTAAAAACATAGGGAGGTGTTTGAGGATCCTTTTAATATTTTAGAGGAACATATTTGCAATAAATCCAAAAAATTTCAACCTTTCTACAGGAAAATTGAGGATTTTGGTACTCATGTGATTATTGAAGATGTATGTTTATTTCACCACCCCTTTTGGAGGGCAAACCTTAGAAAAGGGCTCAATCATATACTAGAAGTCCCCCTTAAACCCTTCAATTTATTTGAGGAACCTTGGGTGACATGGCAAAAAATGTGCCATATGGTAAATATTGAAACTTGCCAAGAATGAAAAAGATGCCTTAAAATTATAGTCTTTAGAACTTTTAATGAAAAATTTCCAAGGCATAAACAAAACAAGAAACCTTGGTTTCTAAACAACAAACTACTCGATGAACTTGGGTTCATAACTAAACATGTTTATATATATGGACTAGATAAGGACGCCTATCTTCATGTGCAAAAAAACTTATAATGTTAGTAGCCCTTAAAAGAATAGATGGACCAGAATTTGGGGATATAAAGCTCAATGAGGTAGATATGTTGTTGGATACCACTGTTCAAGAAATTACGACTACGAATAATCTCAAATATGTCTATCCCCTTTGTCATGGGGTTACACAAGATGCATAAGAAATCTATTAGGTGGATTACAAATTCGCATAATTGTATGTTATCATCAATCACACCTTTTCTAGCAAAAACTCTCCAAGCATTAGGTGCAACCATTCAAGAACTCACCATGTTTTGCTAATTAATAAGCCCAAATCCATTCAATCAATTCATACATTTGATATTACCTCATTCTATGAAGCCATTCCCCATGAAGGAAGGTAGTCATGCATGTGTGAGCACTTTATATTGATGAATGTGTGTGTGTGTGTGAGTGAGTGTGTGTGTGTGCATGCGCGCGCATGCGTGTGCATGTGCGCTTGTGCCCGTGTGCGTGCATGTGTGCGCATGCGTTGCAACAAGGGAGTGGCAATATGGACCAACAAATTGTGTCAAAATCATGCTTTTTATATCCGATTGAATAAAGGCACCAAAAAACATTGAAATGATCAAACTTGAAAGCTACAAGGTGTATACAAGAGAGCCCAAATTTTTGGGAATAGTGAGCTATAAGATTATATTGCAAAAGTGGGTAAGAGAACCTGATACACACAAAAAACATGGAGAAGTTGCACCTACACCCGCAAAACTAGCCAAGTAGATGATTAGTAAGGACTAATACAAGCTAACCTATGTTTGGAGATGTCGGAAGCATAATCTAGTTGCCATCTCTTTCACCATATCAAATCAAATACCTTATTTTTGTTGCGTGTATGGTATACATAACTAACTCAACTAGGTCGTTATTTGCATCATTAATGGTAGAGTGTTGTGTGTCTTCAAGGTTGGTGAGCAAAGAAGTAAAGAAATATCAGATTCAAGTGGCATATAAGTAGCCTTGCTTATGGTCTTGGAGATAAGGGTGGGTGGACCACATAACCTAAGAAAGTAATAAGTAAATAGTTAATGACTAGTACCTAGTAAGTAGGGAGAGAATCCTATGAAGTGCACTCCATATTTTTTTTCAAGAATAGGTCTTGTAGGATGCATACAAGAGTTTCCATAGAAGGAAGCCTTTGAGTCCTATTCAAGTTCACCTTGGTGCCTCAAGTTTAATGTGAAGTTAAGGTATAAAATTGCACCTATCCTAGGAATATACAAATAAAATGACTTAAAATTGTTATTTGCAACCAAGTTCTTGTTTTATTCACTCTTACAACAAGATTCAGACAGAGGGTAAATGTGCTGCTTCAAGCCTACTACTATGTGAAAAAGAAAAACTATGTGACAAGTTCATGCGAAAGTATATGCTGCACATTTTTTAGGCTTTGGGAACTACACAAAGTGAATCCGTGGTGGCATCTTCTTAACCAAGCATGTTTTAGTGCTGCCTATAATCATGGCCTTTATAAACAAGCTAAGTTTGAATATTAAATCAATAGGAAAGCTGAGTCGCTCATAGTAGGGAGTAATAGAGGCTTGCATTTAGCTACCTTACAATTAGTAGAATTGGTATTCACAACTGCTACAAAGGCAATTATCACCAATAGCATCTATAGTAGCATGTATGTCCAGGAATGAGAGTTATCATGGGAGAAGTAGCTTGATAAATGATCATGTCAACTTACAAGAAGTGAAAGCTTCCATGCTTGCAAGCTTGTCAAAGAGAATATCAATCTCATTACATACCTTTTTACTCTTTTGATTATCTTCTTACAAAAAATAAGCCCCTCTCTTGAGATTAATCAACTTGCCATATGACCATGCCAACCAATGAGAAGAGAAAACCAAAATTATGATGCATGTATGCAAGTAGCACATGCATGTTTTATTGTAGAGAGGCTTCTGAAAGTTTTAAGTTGAACCCCAATCATTTTTGGTGGACCTAAACCTCACAATTTGTTTCCATCTAGCTAGTAATTCCAAAGTGTCGTTGCAAGGCATTTACATGAATGCATGTATCTATGCACAATGAGAGAGAGAGAGAGAGAGAGAGAGAGAGAGAGAGAGAGAGAGAGAGAGAGAGAGAGAGAGAGAGAGAGAGAGAGAGAGAGAGAGAGAGAGAGAGAGAGAGAGAGAGAGAGAGAGAGAGAGAGAGAGAGAGAGAGAGAGAGAGAGAGAGAGAGAGAGAGAGAGAGAGAGAGAGAGAGAGAGAGAGAGAGAGAGAGAGAGTGTGTGTGTGTGTGTGTGTGCGTGTGTGTGTGCGTGTGTGAGAGATTTTTTTAAATTGTTGAGCTATATATAGTAAGACTAATAATCTTGATTGCTATGTGTGAAATTGAGTCATATCTAATGATTTTACATTTTGTCCAATGGAAGACTTTTCATGTTTGAATGCAAAAATGTTGGACTTCATCTCCTCATTGGCCTCATTAAGCCTTTAGGCAAATATCATATGTTTACCTTCATAATAAAATATCGATATTTGTCACAATAGATAAGTAATTCAATATGTTGCCACTTACTTCATAGCTACTATTATGCTTCCCACCTTCCCCAATAATAGATTCAAGTTGTAAATGATGATTGGAAATCTTTCCATCACCTTCATGCGTTCAACATGTTTCTAAAACCTTACATATGAAAATGATATTTTTCAAAGTCACAACCTTTATGCAACTTGGGAGCCACATCTAACCACTTTTGGTCTAATGCCATGAGTTTCATGTTTGAACACAATAATGTTGAACATCTTTTCCTCATTAAATTTAGCCTTCCAAAGAATATGGCATGTATATCCTTGCAAGTTAAAGTTGGTCTACCACAATGTAAGAGTGAGAATCTATATCCAATAGGCGGTCGCCTACTTAACATAACTATTATCTTTATTACCTTAGAAATATATTGAAGTGATGAATAACAAATGCCAATCCTTTTATCACATTTGTGCATTTCAAGCTGTTTCAAAATCGTACATCTTACCCCCTAGTAAAAATGATATTAATTAAAGTAACAATTTGTAATCCAAATTTGAAGGCTTTCTACTTTGATCATGTGAAATATGTAAATTATAAATAAATCTACAACATTAACAAGGATGCAATATAGACCATTATAAAGCTTCAATGTTTTTAGGAAAGGATATGCTAGGATTGATTAAACTATAGATAATTTATTATTCATCACTTTCAAAACTTGGGCTTCCTTCCTAAGGCCCACCAATATGAACTTTGCTGCTTTTTGTAATCAACATCATGAGAGAGCCCATATGTTGTCTATTATCATGAAATTTGAGTTTCATTCCAAAAATATTAACTCTCTTTTGGGCCCTTTAGGCCCTTCTTTCTTATGCTTAAATCAAGGAAAAGTGGAAAGAAGAATAGTAAAATACTCATCTTCTCTCTTTAGTTTTAGAATCTCATTTTGTTTTTTTTAATAGTTTTCACAAGGGATTTCTCTCAAGTTTTTCATATTTCCTCATTTAAGAGTCAATTATGATGGAGTTTTATATATAAGAAGGAACTAGTTATGAGAGTGTGGTACTCGTTTTTAATCTTGTAATCACTAGTATTTTATTAGTAACTAATGTTTTGAGATAACAATTAAATAATAATAATTTGGGAAGCTTCTTTTTGGATTTGAAGCAATTTTTTAAATAGTGATTCTTAATCAATAGATGTACCTTTAGTGAAAACACATGTTCTGTGGATATATTTTGGATTTTTTGAATTAGAAATATATGTTTGACTTCCTCTCTTGGCCTCTTTTAATTTTCTTCTTAGCTCTCTTGCATCCTCCTCTCTCAAGTTATTCTCTCTATCTTCGTTGGGCTCTATCATTCATTCTATTCTCTCTCCTCCATTGGGATCTCTTTTATTTTTTATCATCATACACCATTGAGCTCTCTCTTAGTAGAGGAGAATGTATAATGAAAGAACGTGCACATTCAAATAGATGTTGAATGCGCTTTCATATTCAAGGAGACACGACTTGTCGAAGCCACTCCTCAAGTCTTGTAAAGCTACAAGGATAGAATTTTGAAGCACATTGACACATGAGTAGATTGAGCTATTACCTAATTGATTCTCCCATTAATATCCCTCCCAATTTTTCTATTTTGGAAAGCTTTCTAATATGGGTGGATTGGTTATACTAGGCTACTTAGTGATCAAACAATAAAGGTTTCTTTTATTTATCAAATCAAAATAAAAGGTTTTGATACATGTATCAATGGATAATCTATAATGATAAGTCAAGATGTGCATGTTAATAGATTACTCACTGAAAGCATCAATGAGATGAACACAATGGAGTAAGCCAACCATGATCTTAGCATCCAATGTGGGGAGACAAACACACAATTGAATGAGCTTCAGAAGATCGATGAAAAGTTGACACATGAGTACAAGCACAAGAGAAAACCAATCATAGAGCCGAGTGAGAAGAGTGGACAATGGAAACAACATCTCAAAGCTTGCAATAATTCCCAATAAGAAGCTTTAGATGAATAGCATCTTGGATCACCCATTCACAAGATCTATGAAGGCAAGCACATTGGAATTTGCTTTGAATAACCCTAATTTCAAGACTTTGAAGGAAAAGGTTGTAGATTCCACTTTGAAGAATGTTTCAAATCAAACTAGATTATAGTGGATTATCAAATAGGTGAAGCTTGATAGGGTTAATGTCACTTTAATGAATAGAACTTTGTGTTATGATGAGTGGTTGAGATGTTAAGCTCAATAGGAGCTGTTACTCACATAGGTAGATGAGTATTTCCACATTTGCATCAGTAGAGTGGTTGCTACCCATACTAGCATATGCTTCTATTGATAGTTTATAGCTTGACATCAATAGGGCACCTACCCAACTTATTGCATATCTATCTATCCACATTGTTAATTAGCATGTCTACATTATGTACCGCCTATATATGATATATGTTGTAATGTTCTCTTTATCGTATGTAGATTATTATATTAGAGGATGTGATGCAAAGACTCCAAAGTTACTATAGCAAAATGCTACATAAAGTAAGCAATGATTTTCCAAGAATGGAACTAGGGTGCTAGAAAAGTTATACATCGACTTTCCATCAGTGTTTCAACCTACATGATTGTTAATCGTAAAATGGGAAGAGTGAGAAAGAGTGTGGGACTAATAAAGTACCAATTTTTTTTTGACAAAGATAGAAAAAGGACAAAGGTAGCAAAAGCAAAGGGAATCTTAAATCCAACAAAGGCACACAATAAATTTCCATCAATATTTGTAGTCCTATAACTATTTTTAATGACATTTTGAGAGTTGGGCAGAGAACCCATGCACATTGTAATATTTTTTGGTGGGAAGAAAGACCCATAGCTCGGTAAGAGCACATGCACTAGCTTCTATTCACTTTCGTAGCAACCAATGTAGTCTAAATATACATGCACTAAGTGAAAATTGGGCCAAAAAGGAGGGGCAAGGCCCAACTTGAATGGAAGCCTAAACTCAAATCCCTATATATAAAAGCCAAAAAGTGAATGGATAAGCTCATTCTTGTGGTGTGCAAGCTTAATAGTATTCTTCTCCTTCTTGCTCTTACTTTCTTGTGCTTCATCTTGAGAGTGAGGGACTTGGAGAGTGAAGCTTCTTCCTTGCATTGCACTTTATACTTCTTTCCCTTCTTGAGTGAGAGACAGATAGGAGGAGAGGTTGGGTATCTTCTCCTCTTCTTCGTGTTTCCTCTTGCAGATCGAGTGCTTGTAAATTGGATTGAGAGATATGGAGTAGAGGAAGTGGATCAAGGACCACTGCACGGATCGTGGAGCCACCATCAAGCTTTTGCTTTGCAGCATCAATGAAAAGTAAGATGGTGAGGTCATTATACCCTTCTCGATTTTTTTATTCTTGCTTTCATTTTCTTTGAGAGAAGGATGGATTGATCAGTGAGTATGAGTGACGTATGAGCTATGTGAGAGGCAGCCTCAAGGCAGCCATTGTCAAATTAGGCAAAGTGCTTGAAACAATAGGCATTTTGTCAAGTTTAGAATCAAGCAAAGATTAAGAATAAAATATTATAGGAAAATGTGATTAACACAATATAGTAGTTGAAATAGGTGTTTTGTTAAGGTTAGGACTCAGCATCGAGCTTGCAAAAGCTCCAGCATTTTGGTTCTATTTCTAGGACCATGGAATCATCCATGATGGCATACATTCTCTTCATCATACATCAGAATAGAAGCTCAACTCCAAAATAGAATAGAAGCATGTTTTCCTAAATAGATTAGAAGTGGCTTCAAAAGGGATGTGAGATAGGGTAAGACAAAAGGAGTAGAAGAGATTAGAGGAAATTTGGTTGAAAACTTTGATTTGGAGTAGATTAGGAAGCTCAAGTGACCTTACAAATGAACCTTATATAAAAATAATAATGTAAAAATCTACCTTTTATTTCTCTATTTAATACCTTGTAGGATAGATCACGGCTTGCTTATGATCCCAAAGTAGGGGCCTTGTAGAAGCAAGGGGGTTGACCTACATGGGAGTGTTACATGTGTGAATGGGGTAGTGTTGTAATGTTTAGTGTGTTGTGCCTAGGTGCACATACCATTTGTGGGAGCTTTCGCTCAACCGCCAAGACCCACGGACCGCTTATTGTTCAAGCGTTCCAAGCGAGCTCTAATGGCTATCTCTCACCTAGCCGACGCGCCGTCAATCCTATGAGTGTAGTGAGCTTACCTTGATGCTCGATCGAGTATCCTCCTCTCTCTTGCACTCCGGTAGCTCCACGATTCTTGATGCTAGCTCAAGCATCCTCAAACCTCCTCCATTCCAAGCTCCATCCTCCATAGCCGCGTGCGCAAGAGAAGAGAAGAGAAGAGAAGAGAAGAGAAGAGAAGAGAAGAGAAGAGAAGAGGAGATGGTGAAGAGCTTCACCCTCTTGATCCCTCACTCTCACACACACTCACTCCCTCACACTCTCACACTCCCTCTCTCAAGGGTACACACAAGCAAGAAGGAGAGAAGAAGAGAGGAAGAAGAAGACTCTTTTTGCCACACACCAAAGAATGAGCTTCTCATTCACTTTTCAACTTTATACACAAAGCCCTAAATCCTTTTTGGGCGGTCATCCCCTTTTCTCTCTTTTACATGGCCGGCCATAGCCTAGGCCCTTTTTCCCATTTCCCACTATTCTAATTTATCCTATTCCCAACTAATGCGTACACTTTGCATAGGAGCGAGCCTGGCACTCTTTTACAAAGATTCGAGGGCACTCCCACAATTTAATGGTGCACCCTTTTTCTCTTTTGTTGTCTCGGGCCAACACCGAGGCTTTCTGAGGGTCGTGCTTGAACATTTAAAATTTTCAGGGGACTGGTTATTACCAGTCAAGGCGCCTTTTTCTGCTTTTATCCTGCGCCTTTTTTGCTATTTCCATTTTTTCCATTTTCTGCTCCTCTATGCTGTGGGAAACACGGTAACATTACCCCCCTCCTAGCCAAGTGCCAGTCCCATGGCACTGCGGTGGGACGTAGTGGCTAGTTAGGTCAGCTGCTAGGTGGAATAGGTAGGATGTGGACATTGCTTCCAATGTGGTTGGGTGAATGATAAGTGATGGGGTTTAAGGATGATGACCAGGAAAGATTCTGGCGTGCTTTAGGCTCCATGAAGATACTCGGCATCTTTCACACTATTGTGGCGCCCCTTATGTAGCTGGTCGTCTTTTGAGTATCCAAAACGCTTGAAGCAATAAGCAATCCCTTAGGAGGATGGTATTGGAGGGATTTATTCTGGAGAAACCCCCTGAACGCTGTTTGCCTTGAAAATCCATGGCCTTGATTGAAGATCCTTGTCTTTGAGTAGGTCTTTAGTTTTGAGTTGAAGGTCTTCAGGCTTGTGGAGTCAATAAGCGATCCGTAGATCTTGAGGCGTTGGGCATGGATCATTGGACGATAAGGTTCCAAGATCTATGCCAATGGCAGTTCTACCTTGACTTGGTTCAATCAGGGTAGCCATCAGCAGCAGCAGGCAGATGGCTGGATGTCGGTACATGAAAAGAAGTTTTGATCATTAAAGGATGCCGTGGGCGATCCTCTTCTGCGGGTAGCCATTTCTTGAAGCGCGAACATCACCTGCAAGAAAAGTTGTGCACTCCCTAAGGGGTGTGTCTGTCTCGTCGTGTAATGTGTGGTGCCCATGGTAGTGGAACTGGGAGATGGGTCTAACCTTGGGCAATCCCTTGGTAATGTCCCACACTTGAGGACCCAGTTCATGCTTCATTGGAGGTGCGGTGCAAGTCTTAGGGTGACAGGTCTGAAAGTCCTGCCCTTGATGTGCCCTAAGTGTGAAGTGGGGAGGGGGCTAGGGAGAACCCTAGGTGCGGTGATTGTGGTGCTTCTTTCTTCTTCTTCTTCTTCTTCTTAAAAAAAAAAAGAAAGCATAAGGAGGCGTATACATGGAGACAAGCGATACAAGGGCATGACGGGAGTTTACTCCTCGTCATCTAAATGGCGGGTAGGGGATGGCAGAGGGCGAGGGGCCTTGTTAAGGAATCTACGACTCAATAAGTAGCCCTTGAGGTTGAGGCGGGTTTTGAGAGTGGTGGTAGAAAGGAAGGGGTGGTTGCACTGGGTGAATTTGCTGTCGCTCATATCTTCGAGCAGTGCAACACAGAAAGATGGCAAAAGAGAAGCGCGCATCATGAGGTGAGTCATGGTGCTGCTATCAATGGCGTTGGGGTTGAAGTAGAGGGATGGGAGGTGGCGTTCTTGGGGTGGGGGCTCTTGGTGGACTAGGATCCTAATTAGCCTAAGATAATTACAAGTGGTTATGAAGGCAGGGTCGGGACAGGAGGTGAACTCGCTAAGAAATCTATCTATAGAGTTGTACAAATCAGGGAGGGTGAAGAGAAGGGCGTCCCTATGGGAGGTGCTATTGGTGTTATAGATAATGGGAAAGTCGAACCTGCCGTGGATGGACGGATTAAAGTCAACCCCTACCCTTCGAGGATACGGCATAAAAGTAGGGTCATTTCTCTCAGAAGGGAGGGTGTTGCAAAATGCCATCCACGCGTCAAGGTTGACGTAAAAAATGCATCTTCTCTAGGTGGGTTGGCAATTATAGCCTTCCACTGATCTAGGCACCTGGAGGACTTTATCCTACCAAAATTTGTGGTCCTCAGCTCCCCAAGTAGTTGGGTGGGCCTCTCACTCTGCTAACCACTTGGCCTTGAGCCTTGCACCCATAGCGATGACGTCCTCTACAAGTTGAATGGGCAATACTCTGTTCAAGGTAGCGATAAACTCAAAGCGCAAGTCGAAGGGGTCGCAGTTATATTCCTGCTGTTCCCAGATAATCAATTCGGCACGGAATTCAGCAAGGGGATCTTGAGGGCACGGTAGGAGAGGGGCATGATGTCTTGGAACAGGTCTAACATTCAGCTTTTTCCTTGCCTTCTTTACCATCTCTTTCCTACGGTTGGCCCGGGCTGCTCTTCTCTCAGCAGATGTATCAGGGGGCTGCACTTCTGCTTGTTGTGGCTGAGGGGGTGGTGGGACATATTCCTCTCCTGAGGTCCCAGATCAAACTCCGGTTCACCCCCTTCTGCTTGCTCGTCTTCTTGTGCCTTCGCTTCTGTGAAACCGAGTTCATCTATTTCTTGCGCCGTCAGGCCTATCTGTGCAAGATATCTTCTCTGCTCCTCTAGGCTCTACGGTGGGCCTCCTAGCCACAGCGGCACGTGCAGGCCTGCTGTTAGCACTCTGCGTGCAATGGTTAGTTTCTTTTACAGTTGATCATTGGCTTCATTTCCTTGTGTATTGAGGAAGGTGTGTTGCTAGGCTATCATGGAGAGTTGGGCCGCCTCTGCCTAATTCTCAGCCAGCACCCTGTCTCCTTCGGCTTTGGCTAGCCGGCGTGCTAAGTCCCGTATTCTCTGCTCATTGTGATCAGCCCGTTCTTTTTCTCTTTTTTCCATATCTTCTAGGCTCTCCCCCTGATGGAGGGTCATTGCCATGAGTTGTTGCTGCTGGGCCTCGAGCTCATGGTGCAGGCGGGACTGCTCCTGGCATTCATCGGCGATCTGTGCATTGAGCTGGTCTAGCTTCACCTGCATTCTTCGCACCCGTTCTTCCCTTAACTGGTCCAGCTCTACAGCCTCCTGTTTGATCTTGCCAAGCTGGCTTTGTGCTTCCAGGTTGACTGCAGATAGCTGATCATTCTTGCGCCGAAGGTGGGCATTGGTTTCCCTCTCCCCGTTGAGATGCTCCATCAATATTTTTCTCCTTCCTTCCTAAGTAGTGTCATGTTCCTTCAGGGCCTTTAATTCCTCTGCCTCCTTAGTGCTGGCTTCCTCCCTAAGCGCAGCGATCTCCCTTTGATATTTTGTTATCTGCTTTGTTCTCTCTAGCTGGAGAGCGGCTTGTGATTCTCATTTTGCTGCCAGCTCCTCCATGGCTATCCTCCTTTCTTCCCTGGCCCTTTCCAACTGCGAGAGCAGCTCTTTAACATATTCGTCATATTGGCCTCCTAGAGGTGGGGGTGGGGCATGGTGGTAGCGGTGACAACATCTTCTATTTTCTGCCTTTTCAGCTCCAGCCTTGGCTCCAGTTCAGCCGTGGTGGCTGCCCTTTTGGCTCTTGATGCTGGGGTGGCCACGGTCACTTCTCTTGCCAGCTCCCGTTCCACCAAGAATTGTATCCAAGTGACCACGTTGCTCTCGTCGACTTTTGGGGTGGAACCTTGGGAGGTGGTGGTAGGGGGTGTCGTCATGATAGGAGTGGCTGGCATGGAAGGTATGAAGAGGGGGAGAGTTGGCATCATCGGATCTTTTCCTTTTCCTTCTGCTGGGAGCAGGGGTGCGATTTTTGACACACTGGTACTGGGACCAGGTGCCTCCGTTCGGTACGGGCCCTCTGCGCCTTCCTCGTCTCTTTTGTGCTGCTCCTCGATGGAGCGACGGGTTGCCAGCTCTATTTCTTCCTCTTCCTTCCTTCTCAGCTCCTCCTCGGTCTTCTTTTTTCTCTCCTCCTCATCCTTGACTGACTCCCTTCGAGCTCTTTCCAGATCTTCCTTCTCTTTCTTCTTTCGCTCCTCTTCTCTTTTTCCATGCAGGGCTTTGGTTCGTTGTTCCACATGCCTTTGTGGTGTGGCCTGGGATTCTCCCTTTTCGTCTGCATCCGTCTCCGTTTCATTAGACGACCTCTGCTGCTCTTCTGTGTGAGGCGGGGACTGTGACGGTGACTCGTCACTTTCTTCGTCGCCTCCCTTCTTGTCTTCTCCTGCTCGTCCCTGCCCTAGCGCTTCTTGGATGATTGCCGTAAGGACACCTCCAAACCCTATGGTGGAGGCCTTGGAGGATGATGCCTTGCGGGTCGATCGGGACGACGGGGACTCCCCTCCCACAGCTCTTCCTCCTGTTGCCTGGGCCTTTATTGTCTTCCTCACGAACCCATTAAGGTTCACCTCGTCCAGTGATTGCGCCGCAATGCTGTCGAGCAGAGGTACATTGATTCGGGTCATTATGCTGTTGTACCTCTGGCTTGAGAACAAGGCGTGCACTATCTTTGCCTGCAGCTGAATTTCTTGGTTGGGGATGTCCACCAGGTTAATTCCGTCATTGGTGTGGACCTTCACTTTGTCCATCCCCAACATGGCATAGATGTCTCTTTTCGGCTTCCTTTCCACCTTATTCGGCAGCCCTAGGGCCCTTTCTACCAACTCGGGGGTCAGTTCGATCTGCACCTGTCTGGTGGCTTCATTGTCGTGCACTGTGATGGTGCCCTTGTTCCTATTGAAGGTGCGCAAGAAATCAGCGCACTGGGTGTAATCCACCCTCCGGCCCACTGCGTCCAGGTACTTCTGTAGGTGGCACTGCTCTATGATTTGACGTACCGCCGGCTCTTCGATGGCCACGTCTTCAAGGTTAAAGACGCGGTGAAACTTTAACTAGTTGAAAGCTCTCGTTTCCACCGTGAGGCCGTACTTTACTTGTTCCTCCTCCGAGAAGGGGAGCTTGCCCGCTTTGTCCTGGCTTGCCATGATCGCCACCTGCACGTTCAGCCATTTCCACTTTTAGTGCTTTTGACAACTAATTTGCTGGAAGAATAAAAGCATAGCAGATTTTATTGAACATAGCCTTAACTTTTCCTTTCAAACTTTTACCACCACCTCTTACCCTTGCATTTCAAATTTAACAGACGTTTCACACTTGGTTTACTTTTTGGATTCTATTTTGTTTATTTTTTACATTCCACTACATTCCACCTTATTACCCCTTCCCCCTTTGGAAAAGAAGAATCCGTCCCAGGATTGGAGGTTGTGAGGCCAAGGCTTTCAGCAGAAAGGTCGAACCTCTATTTGTGCAGGAGCCAAGCGTAGAAGTTGGGGTTATATTCCAGTTGAGCGGCGCGGTCCAGATCAAAGGGTCGAATCCCTACGTGTGTGATGTATGTGAGGACATCTGTGAGGAAGTCACCAAAGTCGACTCAACTTGCGATGTGGAGCTCTTCCTCTGTTAAGAGGCGGTCAAGATAGGGATGCCCCGTGATATGCTCATCCCCCCGAAGAGTGGTTAACACTTTATATGAGGTAGGTGCAACGTAGGTGGGATCATACTATGCCGTTTTGATGGCTTGGCGTTGTTCGGCATTGGTCATTATGCGACATCCGTCAACCTTCCATTGCAACCTAAGAGCATACCACTGCCTTAAGAAGGGTGATCCAGTATTAGCAAGGTGGGATAACCTTGCGATCTCTTGGTCAGTGATAGCATAAGTGGTCCGTGGATCATATGACGTGATGAGGCGTTGCTTAATGGCTTGCTCTTTGGAGACCTCGCTAGTGAGCAACTCAGCAGCAGAGCGAGAAGCCTGTGCAAAGGCGAATTCAAAAGTCTCCCAAGAGCAAGGCATAGCTGAGGGCTAATAGACCCAAGTCCAAGCAGTCATAGCTGAGGGCTAGCGACGCAAAGGTGGAATCGAGCCGTTTGATGCAGTCCACCACATCATCTCCGGTGTCCTCTGCAAGGTCAGCGGCCAGCACCAAAAATGACTTCCGTTCATAGGAGGACGTAAGGTCGACGGGTGGTTGAGGTTTGCTAGAACTAGAGGTCCTGACAGTACATAGTTGCGGTTGGGAGTCCCCTTGAGCTTGCAACCGGGCTGTTTGCAAGGTGGGTGGGTTAGGGTCAGTCGCAGCAGCTGGGCTGCTGCAGTCAGCTTTGCTGCGGAGAGTCAGGTTGACTTGGTCGGATGATGCCACTTGTGGCGGTGGCCGTTGCTTGGGCCGATAGGTTTGTGTGACTCTCTTGGGCCGAAGCGTAGAGGAATCGGATGGCTAGGGCTCTAGAGAGCACTGCAGCCTATGGTCTTGAGGTGTTGGGGGACATGGGCTGATCAGGCTTGAGGGTGGCGTAGGACTAGTGCCTTTGGCCGTAGGGGCCTTAGGGATCCATAGTGAGGCATTTTCCTCATAATAGCCTTGCACATGCAAGAGGGTTTTAGGGACCCATATTTTCTTAATCATGCGGCGCTTCTTGGCCTCCTAGATTTAGAGTTGTGGGTCTTATGCGGACATGCGCATCTAGTCCTAGGCGGTTCTCGAGGCTATTTAGGCACCCATTGGAAGCGAGGATGTTGGGCCCTTACTTTGGTTGCTGCGGTCTGCGGTTTATGAAAATTGAGGAGCGGTAGACACGCACTACCCCCTCCTTAATCTTGCCTATGGATGTTTCTATCGGTGGCCCTGTGGACGGTGATGGTGTTACGCAGCCCTTGCTGAAGGCTGTGACAATGCACATGTTGCCGATTGCTAGGTGGATGCGCTGCAACTCATAATCAACATTGCAGTGAGTCTGCTTTTTGAAGATTTGCCCGAGCAGTGACTCCATGCCTGCGTCCATAGCACTCGGCAACACGTAAAACAACATTGGAACAGTCTCAGACTCGATAGAAATGGCGACTCTGCACTTGCCGAGAAGTGCATAAGATTGAGCTCCATATGGGCTTAATTTGGCAGTTGTGGGTTGAAGTAGTGGTTTGCCAAGTTGGATCCAATGCTTGTGCGTTAAGACATTGAAATCTGCTCCCTCATCAATCAAGGCGTTGAAGGAGCATGTTTGCTTAGCAGTGATCGTGACATGGAGGTAGGTGGGTTCTACAGCTTCCTCATCATCCTCATTGATTTCAGTGATTGTGGCTGCTCATATTTTGACCGGCGGTTCTAACATTGGTGGCTCATGCAAAGGATGAGTGGGAGGGTAGTACTTCTTGACACGGCTACCATTGAAGAAGCCTATTCCTTCACAGTCCAAGGTCTCAAGCTCAACATTACCGGTTCAGCTGATTGCCTAAACCTTAAAGGGTTCGAGACCTCTGAATTTCATCTTTTGCTTATGTCCTTTAACTGAGTAGAGGAGCAATAAGTCACCCTGCTCAAACTCGCGCTACTTGACATGCTTGTCAAACCAGCTCTTGCGTCGGGCTTTCTCGCAGATAAGCGCGTGGGTGGCTAGAAGACGAGTCTCTGATAGGCGTTCCAGCTCGACCAAGCTTTGCGTCCATGCTTCCTTCCCTTCCCATCATTCTTGGAGTGCTATTATCAGGCTAGGGAGGAAGAATTCTAATGGTAGAATTGCTTCGGTCCCATAGGTCAGCCTAAAGGGGGTTTGGTCGACGGCCATTTTATAAGCTGTGCGGTAGGCCCACAAGGTTGCCATCAACTTGTTGTCCCAGTCAGTTCGTGAGGCCAAGACTACTTTAGTCAGGATGTTGATAATAATTTTGTTAGTTGATTCCGCTTGGCCATTAGCCTGAGGGTAGTATGGTGAGGATTTGCGATGGATGATAAGAAAGGTGGATAGGAGATGTGCTATCACTTCGTTGATGAAGTGTGTGCCTTGATCGCTAACCAGTTCGATGGGGCAACCGAAGCGCGAGATCACTTGCTCCCATAAGAACTTGGCAGTCGTCCTAGCGTTGTTTTTTCCTGTGGCTCTCGCCTCTGCCCATTTCGTGAGGTAATCCGTGGCCACCACGACGTACTTGGCTTGTGAGTACTGCGCCGCGGGGCTGATGGGTCCTATGAAGTCAATTCCCCATTTTTCAAAGGGTTGGCGAGCAATAACTGGGGTTAACTCCATTTGATCCTTATGAATCGGTACTTTTGTTCATTGGCACTCGTCACAATGCTTGATGAATCGCTTAGCATCGCGGAAAAGTGTGGGCCACCATAGTTGGGACTGCAGCACCTTCCGTGCTGTCGTGTCTCCGCTAAAGTGTCCTCCTGCAATGCCGCTATGCGCCTCTGAGAGCATATCGTGCATCTCATGCTCACATACGCATCCACGCAGCAATCCATCTTTCCCTAGCCTATAGAGTTGGCCTGCAATCAACTGGTAGGCCTGCAATCAACTGGTAGGGCTGGATCTTCAGGATCAAGCGCCTAAGTCATGCCTTTTCTATTGGTCGCTCAGGTAGTCCGTGCTCGAGCACTTGGACTATGTCGTCTGCCCAGTATGGTGTCAGATCAGCCTTAAATAGATCTCTCTCACTGGACAAGTGGAATAAGTGGGCGTCAGGTAACTCTCAATGATGCCCTGTCCAGCGGCTTCTCCTGTGGGTATACGGGACATGTGATCAGCCATGTAATGCTGTTTTCCCTTTCGTACCACCACGGAGAAATGGAACTCTAGGAGCAGGAGGAGCCATCGAGCTATGCATCCTGTAGCACAAGGTTTGTTCACTAAATAGAGCAAGGCTTGATGGTCCACGAAGAAGACGAAAGGGGTGGCCAATAGGTAATGTCGGAACTTCTTCACGGCAAACACCATGGCTAATCCCTCCCTTTCTGTTATCAAATAATTCATCTCCGTCTCAATGAGTTGTCTACTAGCAATGCTCACTGGGTAATCTAGGTTATGCTCACTAGGTTGGCACAACACTACCCCCACGGGAAACTTAGAAGCATCGATGTGTATGTGGAAGGTAATGGTCCAATCTGGGGCTCGTAGAATTAGTGCTATTGTCAGAGACTTTTTCAATTCTTCGTATGCCCGTTGGCATGCCTCGGTCCACTCGAAGACAATCAGCAGCTTGTACAATGGCCTGGCGATCAGCGCTACTTCAGCACAAACCGCCGATAGTATCTTGTGTGACCTAAGAAGCATTGAACTCCCTTGTAATTAATCGAGGGTGGAAGGTCAACGATAATCCTGACCTTCGAGAAGTCAGTGGCAATGCCATTCTTCAACACCACGTGTCCTAAGATGCATCCGTGCTTCACTCAAAACTGACACTTCAAGGGGTTCAAGGAGAGACGATATAAGCGGCACCGTTCAAAGACTACGCGGAGTTTGTCTAAGTGTTCGATCCAAGTCAAATGGACACATAGATCGTCGACAAAGACCTCTACCTCCTTGCAAAGCATGTCTTTAAAGATGGTGCACATGAGGTGTTGGAAAGTGGCAGGGGCATTGGTCAACCCGAAAGGCATGACTATGTATGCAAAGATGCCCCACTCAGTGGCAAAGGCGGTCTTGTGCCTATCTGCAGGATGCACTTGCACCTGGTTGTACCCTGAGAAGCCATCTAGAAAACTGTAGGCTTCCTTGCCTGCCACCCTCTCAAGCATGTGCTCGGTGTACGGCAAGGGATAGTTGTCTCTCTTTGTAGTAGCGTTCACCTTCTTGTAATTGACGCACACTCGAATTTTGCCATTCTTCTTCATCACAATGACTATGGGTGATACCCAGTCTGTGTGCTCAATTTCGTAAATGAATCTAGCTCTCATCAGCTTGTCAATTTCCTATTTGACAGCATGAGCATGTTTTGGATTCATAGGGTACGGTCGCTACTTGACCGGCGTTGCATCCGACGTCATGAGTATGTTGTGAGTCACAACACTCGGATCTACCCCCCGTAGATCTTCTAAGGACCAGGCGAATACGTCTATGTACTCCTGCAAGAGAGCGACAAGACTCAACTCTTCTTCATCAGTCAAGTCATCGGCAATGAACACTGGTCGGGGTATCTCCCCTTCCAGGGCTAGGTTTACCTCCTTGACCTTGGCTGGTCCTTCGATTGGTTCACTCGTCTGCCCTTGATGCTTGGCACCTAGCATAACCACTACCCTATCCCCTTTTTTGAATTTAGTGAAGCGTTTAGGGAGGTCCTGCGGCTTTCGCTGTTCTTCTGATCGTGCATCCCTGGGGTGCTTTGCCCTATCCTGCCTTGACCATCTGCGCCTCGGGTGGATGGGTAAGTCTCCCTTGGTGCGTCTGGTCATGGACGGCCTAGGGATCTCTGGGTTGCTATCCGAAGTAACTTCCGATTCAGAGTCAAATCCTGCATCTTCGCTAGAAGAGGTGGTCTCCCCTGGTGGCCGCAGTTCGGATGGTGATTCGGTTTTAAGTATTGATGTCGTTCTTGATTGGGCTAGGCCTGCTTGCCCAAGGCCTATGGCTCCTATACATTCCAACCACGCACGATCACATTTCATGCGCATGACTCCTTGCTCTAGTCTAAGGGCCTGCCTTTTCTGCGGCTTGGTGTTTGCTCGTATCTGCTCAATTTCTCATCCTTCAGTGTCATACTCTATGGTATCCACTTCACCCTCGCTCTCATCACTGAAGGATTGGCAGTCTTCGTATTCATCGCAGGAATCTTTGTCATTCGACTGCTCATCGTCTCCTAGGGCTTGGTATGCCCCGTGTCGTTGGTTAGGAACCAGGCCCAGTTATACATGAGGTTCAACTTGTGCACCCTGGTCCATTGCCACTTGGAATCCTCTAAGAGATCCTGGAGTGGTTTGAAGTTGGCAGTTGGGTTGCCAGCTAGCTCGTCTGTTAGGTATTCCAATACCCCCTGGAGTTCCCTTTTGTTGGATGGCACTTGGAAGGTAACATGCTTAGGCCTTCCATGGAGGCTTGCTGCCACCATGTAGACTAATGTAGAGAGTTCTTCGTTTGTCTTGCTGATCGTTTTGATGGCCTGCTCATATGCCTCATGGTCTAAGAATGGCAGGTCAATTGTAGCGAGAACGTGCATCCAATCCCGCTCATCCTCTGGGCATGTGATATACTTGGTCAAGGGCCCATAGGGCTCCCTGACCTGAGTGTTCCCTTTGAGCATAACAGAGATGGCGTCTAGGTCGACTGGTGAGGTCTTCCAAGTGTCCATCTCTATTCTTATGGCGTCAATTCTATTGCCAAGGAAGATGAAGCTGTTACCCCAATCTTCGATGACTCTAGCGTTGCGCATCCATGGTCGGCCTAATAGGACATCGTAGTCCACTCCCTTCATGACTATAAAGTCGACAGAGAACTGGACACCTGCGATCTTCACTGGCCAATTCTTCAGGACCCTGAATGGCTTCACTCTCATACCGTTTGCTAGCGTGATGTTAAACCTAGCAGCTTCAACAAGCAGGTTTCCCCAAGTCTGCAGCATTGCGTGGCTAAGCACACTAACCCCGGCTCCCGTGTCTACGATTCCCTTCCTTGTTGTGTCACCCAGGGCTAGGACCGGCAGGACTGCATGCATCTCAGAGCCTTCTCAAAAGGCATTGACGTGCAAAGATTTAGGGACAGAGTGCAGCGTCAAACTTGGCAATTGTGTTTCTGCATCCTGGTCTCGAGGGTCTGCCGTGACCTGCTCTTGTGATCCCTCGACCCACTGCTTAAGGTCTTGCCATAGGGCAGGGTGCTGCTTAAGCAGATCTCCCAAGCTATGTGTTACAGGGGTGGTCACTAGCGTGGTCAAGAGATCATTAGATACTCGTCCTTCCTTTAGCCTACACTGTCCGGGCCAATGGCCGCGGCTGATCTGCGGCTCTATTGCGTCTAGGCTTGGTCTCATCGGCACTGCTTGTGGCACAGTTGTTTCGGCCGACTTAGGTTGAGGCGGTGACATTGGCATTGTGGGAGCTTTCACTCAACTGCCAAGACCCCCGGACCGCTTATTGATTCAAGCGTTCCAAGCCGAGCACTAATGGCTACCTCTCACATAGCCGACGCGCCATCCATATCTACGTGTGTAGTGAGCTTACCTTCGTGCCATTCGAGTTACCTCCTCTCCTGCGCACTCCGGTAGCTCCACGATCCAAGTGCAAGCTTCAAGCAAGCTCCATCCTCAAACTCCACGCTCCAAGCTCCATTGCCGCGAGCAAGACAAGAGAAGAGAAGAGAAGAAGAGAGGAGAAGATGGAGAGCTTCTCCTCCTCGGTCCCTCACCCTCACTCACTCACTCCCTCACACTCTCACACTCCCTCTCTCAAGCACAAGCTCAAGCAAGCAAGAACAAGAAGAAGAAGAAGAAGAGGAGAGCTTCTTTTGGCCACACACAAGAATGAGCTTCTCATTCACTTTTCAACTTTATGTACAAAACCCTAAATCCCTTTTGGGCGGTCATCCCCTTTTCCCCTTTTTACATGGCCGGCTGTAGCCCATGCCCTTTTTCCCATTGTCCTTCTATCTTCCTAGCTTCCTTTCCACCGCCCATCTTCATTTACAAATTGCACGGGTGAGAGCCCGGCGCTCTTTTACAAGATTTCAGGGTGCGCCTTTTTATTTTAAAATGCTCCTTTCCCCTTTTGCCTTTGCCTTGGAATTTTAAGGTTGCCCTTGCGCTTTTGGCCTTTTCTCCTTTTCTTTCCTCAGTCGGGCTACCTTTTTTCCGCCTTTGCCCTGCGTCTTTTCCACTTCCTTTTGCTTTCTTCGTGTTGGGGTTAACATTACCCCCCTCCTAGATGAGTGCTAGTCCCGTGGCACTCACCGTCGTAGGTAGCAGGCTGGAGCATGCACCGAAGACGTGGGTAACAAGGACGCCTGTGGTTTTCATGGAGGAATGTTGGTGGTGGTGTGGTAGAAGGTCTTGGGGGCCTTTGGTGGCCAAGGTGGCTGGTGGAAGGTTGTTGGAGTTGGTGGTAGGGTTATGCTGTGTTGGGGATTGCATTGATGGCCAGTACAAGTGTTGGTTTGTTGGGGATTCTGCGCATGACGATTTTTTGGGGGCTTGTCGGATGGTAAGGGACAAGCATTCAAAGTTGAGTGTTGCTAAGGAGCGATTGGAATTTTGTTGGAGGTTTCTTTTCCTGCAATTTGAAAACCTCTCGTGTGATCTCTCCCTAAGGGGTAGTGCTAGTCTTCTTATCGTGCACAAGACATATTTGATGAGTTTGGGAGACAGGTCGAACTCTAAGCAGGCTGAGAGTATTGTCCTGCACTTGAGGACCCAAACTGTGGATATACTTCGGTGCAAATATTATGTGAGTGCTCGTGCATACTTAGATATTACATAGTTAGAAGACCGTGGGCTAGTTTCTCATAACAATTCATGGATGAAGCAAAGTTGTCCATGTGAAGAAGGAGTATGCGTGAAGGCATATGAGACATCCTTTGCATTGTGACTGCACGATGTAGCATAATGGGATACAAGGACACCGCACGTTCAGTAGGTGGAAACTATTGGACTTGCTTGATGAGTACGGTGTACTTTTCATGGCCAATCGTGCGGTGCTTATCACCATTGATTGCAATGGTATGAAGGCAGAGTGCAAAAGAAAATTGTGCAAGTGGGTCAGGGTGACAAGTCTAACCCTAGGCGAGACAAGCTCCCCAGGTATGTCCTGCCCTTGATGTGCCCTGAACAATTGTGGGTGAGTGTAAGGGGCTAGGGGACTAGGGACGAAGCCGGTCGACCAAGGTCACCAGACGTACCTAATTTGAGGACCCCTAGGTGCTGTGCTACGATCGTGGGTGCTTCTTATTTTTCCATTCATTTCTTTTCCTTTTCTTTTCCTTTCTTTTCATTTTTTTTTTTTGCTTGAGTACAACCATTACAATATGTTGAGGCTATCAGCCTTTCAATGGGTTGGAAAATTTCAAGCTTCAAAGGCTCCGAAAATGAATAGTACAATGATGATGGTGCCCTAGCCTCATTGTTAGAGAAGCAGTTGGCGAAAGGGGGAGATACACTTAAGATATTGCAACCCTCCTTGCAGCACATGCGATGTGGGTACAATTGAGGTAACGACTGCCGTGAGCCAACTATAGAGCCTAACCCAGAACGGGGGCGTGGCAATGTGGGCGATTGGCAAGGGTGCTTTCGGCAGCGTGGCCTTGCCGGGCTCGCTGTGGGGTTGTGGGTGTTGCGGTGATTGGCATTGAGCATTTTCGCACAGGGACTTGTATTATCCTGCATCCACTTGTCGCTTCATGAGAGCATATGCATTGTGTATGCCGCAACTATAATAAACCAGTGCAATGCAAGGAGACATCACTTATTTGAATTCTATGGTGTTGACTAGATATTTCTCACCTGCGCTTGATTAGTTTTTTTCTTTTGCTAAAGGCGTAGCATATATTAAACGCAGATATGATAACTTCATACAAGTCAGGAACATGTCAACACTTAACAAGTCAGGAACACTCAATCATTTAAAACAAAAAGTCCTGGCTAGTTATCATTTGATAAGCCACTTATGCATTATGGGCTAGTCGATTTGTACGAGGCGGGGCGAGTCTGGATGGCCGGGTGATTGGGGCTCTGCTGGTGTGGGACTCCCGTGGGGGTGAGCAGGGAACATGTCAGCCGGGATATGAATGGTGTAATCCCGGCTCGCTACCGTCTCCAGAATTTCTTTAAATAATTCATTAAATTCTTCTTTTTCCCGAGCTGCCCTTTCTGCCTTTGAGCGTCTGGGGCCCAAGCAGGAGCTGGGAATGCGCACCACTAGTGCTGCCACCTGTTGCGCGTTTCGAGTCTCGACTTTCTTGACTCGAGGATTCTTCGGCCTTCGCCCTGGGCAATGTCACTTAGGGCCTCGCTTCTTGGCATACCTCTTGATGGTGGGCACATAGCGCTCCGGTAGAGGGGCGCGTGCCACATGCTCTCGTCTTTTGCGAAGAGCATCTTTGCATGCTAGATCCCCATGATTTTCCATGCGTTCCACTGCAAAAGGAGACCTGCAAGACGCAATCCAAGGGTTTAGGCCTTGATACAAGATGCAATTGTTTTCACAGAAGGGATTTTAGTGTGGTTGATGAAGTGCATATGACAAAAAAGGGAAGGGTGAGGCATGTGGTGTTTGTTGTAGGGGAATGGTCCCCATGCTGATGTTCGCATTGCCTCCAATCATTAGCGGATATTAGTTTATGCTAAGTCGCGTGGACTGGTTGTCATGGAGTGGGACAGGGCACATGCTTGAAAGGATAGACCAAAAAGGGAAGAAGGTGTATAGGAAGAGACTCCACCCTGTCTACACCATCAGAGTTGTTGGTCAAGGCCTCCTATGGTGGCAATATGGGTTGCATGTCCTTCACCTGGAGGTGGGGTTGATCACCCGACTTTTAAAAGTGTGATGTGAGGAGGACCTGAGGAGCTTAGCTTGTCAAACCCGACTCTTCTCCCTGCGCTTGACTATCATTGCTTGTGTGTGTTGATATTGTTTATTCATGGTGACATAAAAATCAGTGTTTATTTATATACATATCTATGAATCCATGTCACATCACGAGGATAAGAACCAAGTGTGGAACTTGGGGTTGTACCGGAGCATGGCACACACATCTAGTATTCGTGGCAGCTGACTTAATACTGATAGATATTTTGCCACGTCGAGAAGCATGGAACCTTGACCGAGTCTATTGGCAATATGTAACTCCTCTTCGGTGAGAACCTTATCAATCAAAGGGCCCTGTAGCCTAGTCCCAGCCAAGTTCGCACCCCGAATGTCAGTGAGCACTCGAAGGGAAGTTGGTGCCACGTAGGTTGGGTCTCTTTGAGACCGCCATTTGGCCAATCGCTCTTCTGAGACCGTCATGATCTGAGCCCCTAGTTCGACCATTACGACGCGGCTTTCGCACCAACGCCGCTCAAATTGACTCTGGCCTGCTGACAGTCGCTTTAGTAGCTCTATGTCTACGAGATTCGATCGACAGAGCACTTCATTGAACGTGACGGTTAAGCGTAGTTCGTCAACCTCCTCGTCAGGGATGAGTCGCATCTGTTCATGCAGGAGCCTATCGTAGTGCCCATTAAGATGTTCTTGTTCTTCCCATGATAGAGGAAAGGTCAAGTAATCTCCAAGCTGTTCCTTGGGGATTGTGCCTACGTCCGCAAGGACATAGACACGCGCGACCACTTTGAGCTTAGCCTCCAACTCAGTTAAGCATTCTGCGACACTTCTATGTTCAACGAGGGCTTGCTCGGTTGCTATCTCATGCAAAGTTCTAAGAGTTTCCTTAGGTTTTAGCATGGCTGGGGGCTCAGGCCTAGATGAGCAAGATTGGTCCACACTAGGTTTTCTTATGCTCCTGGGGTTCTCATGTTTCTCCTGAGGTTTTGCTGCTATTTCGTCATGGTTCCTCTCAGATGTGACTGGTATAGATTTGTCACCCTGTTGTGACAGCGTTGTATCCACTCTTGATTGATCAATGTGAGTTCTATTGTCAGTGGATAGAGTGTTGCGAGCAACTGTTGATGGCAACTGTTGCTTTGGTTTGTCAGAGCACACAGATGTGTCTGAGGTTTCACCACTGTTAGGAGAGGCATTAGTGGGTTCATTGGTGGGTGGACTCGATGCTTCATTCATCAGCTCTCCAGTGCCCTTCGTCTCAATGTTCTTGGAGTCCACAACCACCTGCATCTGTTGTTGTTTTCTCTGCTTTCTCCTATTTTTCTTGGTCAATGAAGGTGCCTCTCTCAACGACTTATGACCCTGGGCTATATCGACCGTTGATGTGCTCGGTCGGGCCTCAGCATTTCCCTTATCTAGTGTGTCCTTATGGGACGTAGCCGTGGTTTGCTGAATAGCCTTGCCCGATTGTGAGGGCACAACTGCTGCCCTTTTCGGAGAGTCTAGCTTTTCAACCAACTCCCTTGCGTTTAACTCCTCCATCCTAGGCTTTAGGCACTTTGGAAGCGCTAGAGTTGTTGAGGGATTTGGTTGCGACACCTCCTTCACAGGTAAACTACTAAGGACACGTTCCACAAGGGGCATTGTCACGGCCAAGGGCTGTGACTGCTGTGATCCCGGATTGGAAGTAGTAGCAACCAGTTCAGTGGGTTGGCTACCCTTGGTGGATTGTGGTGTCAAGTCCCTAGGGCAATCAGAAGTGGTTGTGTCCTCCGTTGGCCTTTGAGCACTCATTTGTGTAGATTGAACATGAGTTGATTTAGTCACATTAGGTTGCTCATGCATATCCTTGAGTCGGGAGCTACAGATGGCATCATGCCCCACCTCTTTGATGTTTGGAAGCTTAGATGGAGATAGAGATTGGATTTGAGTAGTCGCCCTTGACAACTGCTGTAGTGCTTCCTGTGTCTGTTTGGGAGAAGAGGGCGTAGGAGATCTAGGACTCCTAGGTGGATGTGGCACTAGCTGAATGATTTTCTCAAGGCTATTAGATGATTGTGCCTTTTGCTTTGTTGAGCGAATAGCCTTGCCATGAGCAATGTTGTGCCTATGATGTTTGTTCTCCCCTTGGGAAATCAAAGGCTCCTTGGGCACTAATGATTTTTGTGCACGCTCAGTGGCTGCATTTGATGTCCGCTTGTCAAGCACACTAGGTTGAGGATCTACTTCTTGATAGGCCATGTTTGGTTTCTTGATTTCAGTAGTGATGGGCTCAATCACGCCAATATTTTTGGTTTGGAACTTGGCCGTTCGTTTAGTTTTCCTCCTATGCCTCTTTGCTTTGGACATAGTTTGGGCTTCTGATAGAGGTGGCCTAGCAGGGAGTTTGGGCACCCAAATCCATTGGTTACCTGCGTAGTATCCTTGAGCACGTAGCAACGCTTTGGATATCCATCGCGGTGTTGTGCTGACTCTCCATCGACGCCTCCGTCTATAAGGCTTGGGCTTCTTTTGTGGTCTTCTACGATATTTGTGAGTCCAAACCCTGTCCTTGGCCTTGTCTCTTGACCTTCTTGTTTCCGGCATGGCCTCACTCACTGGTTCTCGTTGTTCGACCTGTGCTTGTATCAACTCTTCCAACAAGTCCTTGCCCTCGTTAGTAGGCTTGACTGTTACGTTAGCACCTTCCTTGCCTTTCCCTCGAGGTTTGATGAGGTCACCCTTGCTAAAGGTTGTGACTATCCTCACACCCGGTAGTGTCAGGTGTATCCTCTGTGCTACATAGTCCGCCTCACACTTGGTCGCCCTTTTGAAGGGTCTTCCTAGGAGGGTTTCTTTCCCGCAGCCAGCACTATTTGGAGGAACATGAAATAGAATAGGCAAGCTTTCTGTTTCAATTGTCGCAAGGATTTTGCACTTCCCTATGAGTGCTTGTGGGTGTGCCCCATAAGGGCTAAGAGTTGCACTAGTCGGCGTCAGCTCTGGTTGGCCTAGTAGGGTCCATGATTCATAGGTCAAGATATTAAAATCTGCTCCTTCATCAATTAGAGCATCAATAGTATGCTCTCTTTTTGCGGTGAGTTTGACCCTAAGATAAGCAGGTGGTACTATGTCTTCATCTTCCGGGTCCTGGCTTGTAAATTTAAGCCTTCTGACAGACGCTCTTGAGTTCTCGACTGCACGACCAGATGTGGATTCTCCATTGTTGTCTTGGATCGTCAGTGCAGTGCTATTCAAGGTACATCTCTCGTCAGGAGTGTTATGTCTAGTCATATTCGCATTTGTAGCTTGCTAAAGTTGCATTTTGCTTTGACTAGACATAGTCTGAACACAATGTCTTTGTGTTCTCGTGGTGTGGCCTTTTCGCCCTTGATGGCTAGATTGGCCCATTGATGTTCTAGGGTCTCTGTTTCTCTCTGTTCAGGTATGGGATTTTGGGTGCTCTATTACAAGTGAGACTCCATGCTGGTGTAAAGCCATTACTTCACTAGGGTCCAATTTGGAAGGCCTGTCACGGCGCGCGTTTTCTCTCCAACCTACTCGGGGGAGGTGCGGAGGGGGCAGAGCCCCCTCTGCGGGGGTCTGGGGGGGCAGTCCCCCCCGGCCCGCAGGGCCGTTACGGTAGATACCATATGCAATTTGGAGGACCGATTATAGCCAAATTTTAAACTACGTGCTCTAAATTTTAGCCCAGTGAAGATCTGTGATGTGCCTTTAGCTCTACGTAGCCTTTTGGGTCAATTTCGGGGTTTAGATGTGTCAGAATCTGTGTTCAAGATACATGTCTGATTTTGACAGTTTTTGGTCCGATTCTAAGATGTCCGATTATCAGAATCAGATGTCCGATTTTGGGTTGGTCCGATCGGCCCAGTGGTCCGATTTTGGTCACGTCCGATTCTAGGAATCGAATCGGACAGGGTGGTCCGATTCTAGCCTGGTCCGATTATGGACTCGTCCGAGTGTCAAAATCGGACAGGTTGGTCCGAGCGTTCGATTCTCAAAATCGGACGGGTTGGTCCGAGTGCCACATGGCACGTCCGATTGGACTGGTCGGATTCTGGGAATCGGATGGTCTGACTCCCGAACTCGGGTGGTCCGATTCTAGAAATCGGACAGTCCGACTCCCGAACTCGAGTGGTCCGATTCTGGGAATCAGACCACAGTGAGTTGGTTCGAGTGTGTCGGCGGCGGGCACGATTCCCGCGCGTTTGTCCCCTCCTCACTGTTTGGTGCACACAATCACCACAACTTTTTAAATCTGATCAGGGCACTTGTTGGAAAACATCAGACTCACCTGGAGTAGCACGAATCACCGATGCCTAGGAATCGGGCAGCGCTTCCTCGTCCTGTGAACCAGAAGTTCTCTCTCTCTCACTCTCTCTCACAAGGCAAACCAAGGAAATGAGGTCTGTCCTGGCCTCCCAAGCCTCTTAGGGTCCTTTCCGAGCACTACAGAACCTCACAGCTAGTTCCCTATCCCTGTCTCACCCAGAACTTGAATCTGGTCCCCTGTTTCCCTGTTTTAGCCTGTTATACAGCAACAGAAAACCCTACTGCTTGCCTGTTTTTTTCTTCTTTTTCTTTGTTTTTTCCTACCCTAAATGCATCCAATTCACAAAATAAATACCTATACTACTCCATTCCACAACATAAATCTCAGAAAGCAACAAACCTACTTGCCAAGGAGATCGAATACCATCTTCAACCCCCTCGCTTCCTACCTATCTACCTCAAGCACCGGTTCGGGGAAACCCCTTACTTTGATGCTCGATTCACAGCGCGCAAGCGCTCAAGGCTTGAATCTGTGGTCCCGGCAATGGAACCAAAATGTGGGAGCTTTCACTCAACCGCCAAGACCCCCGGACCGCTTATTGATTCAAGCGTTCCAAGCCGAGCACTAATGGCTACCTCTCACATAGCCGACACGCCATCCATATCTACGGGTGTAGTGAGCTTACCTCCGTGCCGTTCGAGTTACCTTCTCTCCCGCGCACTCCGGTAGCTCCACGATCCAAGTGCAAGCTTCAAGCAAGCTCCATCCTCAAGCTCCACACTCCAAGCTCCATTGCCGCGAGCAAGACAAGAGAAGAGAAGAGAAGAAGAGAGGAGAAGATGGAGAGCTTCTCCTTCTCGGTCCCTCACTCTCACTCCCTCACTCCCTCACACTCTCACACTCCCTCTCTCAAGCACAAGCTCAAGCAAGCAAGAACAAGAAGAAGAAGAAGAGGAGGAGAGCTACTTTTGGCCACACACAAGAATGAGCTTCTCATTCACTTTTCAACTTTATATACAAAACCCTCAATCCCTTTTTCCCCTTTTTACATGGCTGGCCGTAGCCCATGTCCTTTTTCCCATTGTCCTTCTATCTTCCTAGCTTCCTTTCCACCGCCCATCTTCATTTACAAATTGCACGGGTGAGAGCCCGACGCTCTTTTACAAGATTTCAGGGTGCGCCTTTTTATTTTAAAATGCGCCTTTTCCCTTTTGCCTTTGCCTTGGACTTTTAAGGTTGCCCTTGCGCTTTTGGCCTTTTCTCCTTTTCTTTCCTCAGTCGGGCTACCTTTTTTTCGCCTTTGCCCTGCGTCTTTTCCACTTCCTTTTGCTTTCTTCGTGTTGGGGTTAACATGCATGCTTATTCTGGAGAGATTATCGATCTCGTCCTCTATGATGGGTTCAGCATCTTTGAGATGCTGTTGAGCCTCCCTCACCCATTCCTTCACCTTTTCTATGGCCTCTAATTGTCACTTTGGATGTAGGTATTTCCCTATCTTAGCGCTTCCCTTTTCGGCTGTCTTAGGGGCTGAAGTCTCTGCCTCCGCGTCTGAGACTTTCTTCCCCGTAGGTAAAGTCATAGCACTCTCCGTCTTTAATGTGACCTTAGCTTCCGATCTCTTCTTTTTTCGCCTACGACTTTTCTTTCCTATTGAGGTTGCGTCAAGATTGCTAGGTCCTGGCAGAGAGATGCTGGCGGCCTGCTTTGTTTGGGCTCGGGTTATAACTCACAAGGGAATAGGTGTGGCCTCCCCATCGGGGTTTTCGATACCAAATAGTCCCAATGGGATGGATGGCAAATTAGCTGAGCTAGGGGACGGATTCCGCTTTGGGCAGTCTATGAAAAGATGGGTGATTCTGCACTCTGCGCACCTTTGGTCAGCCTTGTCCCTGTTTTGCTGCTCTCTTTCAGGGCAGCGTGATGAGACATGACCGGGGTGTCTGCAAGTCCAACAAGTGACTGGATCCTGTGGCTGCCCTCCTAGGCCTCTACCCCGTCCTCATCCTAACGCCATCACCGGCACGGGTCGATTATCCATGAGGACTGCATTGCCCTCGTTGTCATGCGAGATGTAAGGGTATATGTAGGTCTCTTCATCATTTGGCTCCTCCACGTAATGTACTGGAGCGTCGCTCAGTGGGTGGGTCACATAAGGACCAGGCGGTCTAGGAATGCCTGTAGGATTTATGTCCATTCTAGGGATGGCTGGTTTCATATTGTTAGGCACGGGTAGAGCCAATGGGGCTCCCCTTACGAAGAATGGTTGCTGCTTGTTAGCTAGATAAGGCTGGCCGTAGGGTTGCGAGTATGGAAGCCTTCTTGGTAGTCTGCAATGTGCGATATCGTGGCTGAACCCACCACAGTTATTAGCGCAAGGTCTTGACCTAGGGTCTTGAAACTCGGCCGGCAAGTGGTTTCCGCCAAGTACACGCATTGGATGTGCGGGTGCATTGGTCGTCTCAACATGTATTGTATCTTGGCTAATTCCATCTTGACCTCAGCCAAGCGTTGGTCTGTCTTGACGGCCTTCCCCTTATCTTGAGATGATGGGATTGACCGCTCACCAGAGGCTGACGTTCTCTCTGAGTTTTCGGGTTGGTCTCTTCTAGATGTGAGCCCTGAGAGCTCCGCTCTTTCAGCTGTGTCATCGACTCTGGTGGCTTCCTCAAAAACACTAGCCACCACGTCCCATTGCAAGCTTGAATTGCTTGCCAATGCCTTATATAACTCCTCATCTCTAATTCCGCTGATGAATACAGTTGAAACTGCTTTGTCAGTCGGTCGCTCACCTAGAGGGATTCTCTTAAAGAGACTTCTCACATGGGTCACGTAGTCGCGGATGTCCTCCTTCTCTTTCTTCTTGACATTCATCAAGCGTACTAGCAGGTTATCGGAGTATCCGGGCTCGGCGAACCTCTTGACAAAGAGATCCTTGAGATTATTGAAGTTGGCTCCTTCCACAGCATCCAGGCTTGTATACCACTCCTACCCTTGTCGCCTAAGCAAAGCCCAAATGCTTGCGAACGTTGAGTCTGGTTGTTGAGGCCATTGGCTTCGTAGACTTGCTCAAACTGCTCAACAAAGCTGTATGGATCATCATGCGGTTGGTACTTATCGAGTTGCTTGACAACAATCGGTATTTTGGCCTGGCTCTTTGAGCCCTGGTTTGCCCCTAATCCTGCAAGCAGAGACATTGCTAGTGCGGTGGCACTCTGCTCTACTGCGGTGTTATCGAGCAGCTGTTTCATGAGGAGCTCGCTCAATGTCAGGTCTCCTTCTAGCGCTCTCTCGTGATCTGTTCGGTTTCGGCTGGCCAAGTTCAACACTCGCTGTACCTCATGCAGCTCCATGCTTTGCCTTTGGCTCCTAGACTGTTGATCCCTATTATAATCAGCTATGCCCTGCAATGCCTTGCGGCCTAGCCTTCTCTCCTCCTCTAGGTCTGCAATGATTGCATCTGCTATCCTGTCGCGGTGCTTGTACCGGGCGTGCGCATCGTAATTGCTCAACATCTGTTGTATAGCATCTGGGAATACACTCAAATCGAGCTCCTCATTAGACCGATGGTTTGAGCTTTCTTCTGTCATGGTCGAATTCTTGCGCCCCGCTACGCTGTCGATCAAGTTGAATAGTCTTGACAGATCCTCGTCGTTGGTGCTCCTAGCTTGGTCCTACTCTGCGCTCCACTTGTTTGTCTATGTCTTGAGTCCTCTCCTATTGGTGGGTTCCTTGAGTGATTTATCTGAGCGAGTTCCTTTGATTATTGAATACAAACCTCAATTTATGGTCACTCGATGAGTGTGTCGTTTCTTGTACACTTGTGCCCAATCAGGCTTTCATCTTTTTTAAGTGTGCTTTAAGTGTGGAAATTCAATGTGGGTGCCGCAAGCAATTCCTCGGCGTCTCACTAACTCTCGTTTGTTCCGGGCCTGATAGGCTTTGTTGCACAAGTCCTGGCCATTCTGGTGGGTTCTAGGGTCTGTGCTGCTTCTTACCGTTTACGGGGGGTCGATCACAGGTCCTCCAATTGGATTTCCATTCTCAACGCGTTAGGTCGTTGGGGAGTGCTCCAGCACTGTCCCCCTGTCCCTTGGTCTTGACTCCTATGTCGGGAACTGCCTACAAGGCGTTCGCCACGTTGTCCTGGAGTGGGTTGCGCTTCCAATCATTTGTGGGGGGCAAGTTTTGATGTTTTTCTCCCTTTTTTTTTTCTTCTTTAAAAAAAAAAGAGGTGTCCGACTCTGGGAATCAGACGTCCGGTTTACCAGTGGTCCGATTCTAGTAGTCCTATTTACCAGTGGTCCGATTCTAGTAGTCCTATTTACCAGTGGTCCGATTCTAGGAATTGGACTAGGTGGGTCCGAGTTTGAGCAGTCTGAGTCTCAGAATCGGACGGGGGTTAGGTGTCCGATTTTTGAAAATCGGACAAGTGGTCCGATTGGATGGGGTTGGTCCGAGTGTCCAATTCTGGGTGGTTCGATTATGGGCTGGTCCAATTCTGGGAATCGGACCGCCGGACAGGGTGGTCCGATTGTTGACGTGTCCTAATTCGTCCGATCGGACGGGGTTGGTCCGAGTCCGAGCATCCGAGTCCAAGCGTCCGAGTCAGAGCGTCCGAGTGTCCGAGTGGGGCGGGTTGGTCCGATCGGACGCCGAGCATCCGAGTCTTAAAATCGGACGTCCGGTTCTGAGAATCGGACACTGAGTCGGGTGTCCGATTCCGTCGGCCCGACGAACTCTCGAGCATGGATTTGTCCAAAATCTCCAGATATCTATGACTATAGACCACAAAATTCACCAGTAATGATGTTGGAGTCTTGGGGGAGAGATCTATGTACCTGGGGATCGCCGAATGCAACGTCACTCCGTGCCCTGATCGATCGAAACGGTCACCCAAGCTCTCTCTCTCTCTCTCTCTCTCTCACTCTTAGCTGGTTGCAAATGAGGATTTCCTTGCCCTTCCAGAACTTATAACCCTGTTGGTCATTCCCTAGATGCTACAGATCACTCTCCTAGCGATTCCTACACATTCAAATGCGCATTTCCTCCATTTTCCCCCTGCTTTCCCCGATTTTCTCCCTGTTTTACAGCAGCAAACCCTATGCCTCTCGGGTGTGATTTCCTACTGTTAACCTACTCTAAACACAACACAAATCGAAAGCAAAACACTGAACTAATTTCTCCATGTTTTCCAATCATCAAACAACCAGAATATCCCAAAATACTTACCTGTTTTGAAGATAAAAAACACCCAACTTCCTACCTATCTCAAGCTCTGTTTTGGGGGTGAATACCCTACTTCGATGCCTCGATATGAGGCACGTAAGTGCTCAAGCTTGAATCCGTTGGTCCCGGAAATGGAACCAAAATGTGGGAGCTTTCGCTCAACCGCCAAGACCCACGGACCGCTTATTGCTCAAGCGTTCCAAGCGAGCTCTAATGGCTATCTCTCACCTAGCCGACGCCCCGTCGATCCTATGAGTGTAGTGAGCTTACCTTGATGCTCGATCGAGTACCCTCCTCTCTCTTGCACTCCGGTAGCTCCACGATTCTTGATGCTATCTTAAGCATCCTCAAACCTCCTCCATCTCCAAGCTGCATCCTCCATAGCCACGCGCGCAAGAGAAGAGAAGAGAAGAGAAGAGAAGAGAAGAGAAGAGAAGAGAAGAGAAGAGAAGAGAAGAGAAGAGAAGAGAAGAAGAGAAGAGGAGATGGTGAAGAGCTTCACCCTCTTGATCCCTCACTCTCACACACACTCACTCCCTCACACTCTCACACTCCCTCTCTCAAGAGCACACACAAGCAAGAAGGAGAGAAGAAGAGAGGAAGAAGAAGACTCTTTTTGCCACACACCAAAGAATGACTTCTCATTCACTTTTCAACTTTATATACAAAGCCCTAAATCCTTTTTGGGCGGTCATCCCCTTTTCCCTCTTTTACATGACCAGCCGTAGCCTAGGCCCTTTTTCCCATTTTCCACCATTCTAATTTATCCTATTCCCAACTAATGCATACACTTTGAATAGGAGCGAGCCTGGCACTCTTTTACAAAGATTCGGGGGCGCTCCCACATTTTAATGGTGCGCCCTTTTTCTCTTTTGTTGTCTCGGGCCAACATCGAGGCTTTCTGAGGGTCGTGCTCGAACATTTAAATTTTTCAGGGACTAGTTACTAGTCAAGGTGCCTTTTTCTGCTTTTATCCTGCGTCTTTTTAGCTATTTTCATTTTTTCCATTTTCCGCTCCTCTGTGCTGCGGGAAACACGGCAACACCATTGATGCATGACACGTCTTCTATGAGGGTGTCGTATGTGGTAATCATGTCATGTGACTAGGCTAGTGTGATGTGTGTCCAAAATGTGGGTGTAGTGTATGCATGTAGTGTTGCTACGATACCTAATGTAGCTAAGAGTCTCCAATGTGTCAGATGCACTGATGTAGTGCGTTGGTTGTGGCCCAAATCATGACTACTGAAGGATAACCTAGTGATGGATGCCTTTAGAGTCTTTTGCCTTGAGAGGCCATCTTGGATGCAAATGTCTCATGTGACTAGTGGGCGATTGCTCTACATGAGTGCATATATAGTCTCAAATGAAAGGGCTAATGGCTAGATTAAGAGGATTAGAGGAATCTCAGAGAGGAGGTTGCTCCCTCTCCACAATAATGGTCGCAACATCAGGAGATGGTGAGGGCATGACCAGAGGTGGGAGTCATGGCTCACCTTGGGAGTTACAACCACAAGACCTATCTTGAGGATCTTATGGTCATGGCAACTAGCTCAAATGTGGCACTTCTCTACCAACTTAGATCTTGTGGTCATGGCAACTAGCTCAGATGTGGCACTTCTCTACCAACTCAAATGGCCACATATAATACCTCTACTAGTTTGAGAGTGAGTGTGCCATTCGAGATTCATGACAATAAGTCCAAGCTCTTAGTCATCCAATTGGGTGGCCAAGTGTATTTCCATGTCCAAGTCAAAGGGTTGTCAGGCATCCAAATGAGGTGGGGTAAGTTGAGCGGCCTTATTCAATGGGCACACAAGGGCTAGGCTAAGATGTGATGGTAAGAGTGAGCCGAGTGTGGTGGGAGTGGGCTAAAGAAGTGCAACCAAGTGAAGTGGAAGATGGTAACTGTCGAATGGGGATTTGCATTGTCTATATAAGTCAATGGGTCGATTGTTTGACTTCCAAAGGGTGTAGAAGTAATAACAATAGCCTCTTAGGTTTTACATTACATTCATTAAATATTTCAGTAGGATGACATGGGTCTATCTCTTATAACATAAAAGTGAGGGCTTTTGAGAAATTTTTTGAATCCAAAGCTATGGTAGAAAAGTAGTTTGGAAGTAACATAAAATGCTTAAGATCAGCTTTTTTTTTTTGGAAAGTAAGAGAAATTTTAACTACCAAGGTTTTAGATAAGTAGTTGAGGTTCATCGGAATAGTCATAATTGAGTTCCTATTCTCATTGTTGGAGAATTGCTTGTCTATCTACTCATGGAATGCCAAAGATAGTTGGTAGTGAGTGACGGCTCATTGTGCTTCTAAAATCAATGACTTGGTCTCATGTTTCTGGTGCATAAGAAGAGGTGAAAGCCTACTCGCATGCGTCCTTTGGCATACATCATTTTCATGGTGTGTTTGACTAGCGCATTATGTGATTGCTAGTGTGACAACAATGACCTAAATGATTATGCTTGCATGTCCTAGAGTGTCTATTAGTGGCCTTCATTGGGTGTGATGGAGGAAAAAGGATATTAGAGTGGATGATTAGAGGAGTCGATGTAGTTCTAGCCTAACACCTAATATGTGTGGTGTAAAGGTGAGTGGATGCTCCCTTATGGCTTCTCCCTATAGATGCTTGAGTGTGCTCCCTCTTAATGTAGGGACAAGTCCCTCTTCTACATGAGCTTCAGCAAGACAAGGTTTCACTATGGTTGATAGGTCATTTTCCTTAGTCAAAAACCTTTTTCTATGTCATCCAAGAAGGTATGCTCATCCTAAATTAGCAGACATGCTGAGAGGTTATTTTTTATGCTTGGCTTTGAGTGATGCCACTCAAGTTTATGCTATGGTTGTTTCTTCTAAATATCAAGCTCAACCAAGTGCATGGCACATGTTGATTCATGGAAATTTGCGGAGATTCTTGAATAGTGAAGTGCAATGGGCTCTAGGTCTTGACTTTCGAGAGACTCACAAATTGTTAGGTGCAACTTCTTGTCACATGAACATGTGATTCAAGGATCCCAATTCTAGTACCTAGGGTGGGGGGGGGGGGGAAGGGGATGCGAGTGCCATTGCAGGTGAAGCGGCATGTCTGAAGCATGGTGCAATGGTGGAAACCTATTATGATCCAATGCCAAATAATTTTAATTGTGTGTTATATTATGATTTCTTAGTGAGTGTATGCATGCATTTGCAAAATAATGTGTGACATGCAACTAGTGTTATAGGCCTAGTACCACCATGCAATGGGATAAGATGGTACATTTAGATAGGTTCTAGGGACTAGGGCATAGTTTAGGCTTATGCTAGAAGGGTATTTGCACAATAAGTTCTTGGGATGTGAGTTCTTTGTTCATCCTTGAAAGGAAATTTCAAGCAACCTCTTATCACAAGAAGACACCTATGTACGACAAGATGCTAGAGAGGTAGCTTGTGCTATGATATGATGAACCATGATATTGAAGAGTCTTGTGCCCTTAAGGCCAGGAGTTTGCAAGACCTAAGGAAAGGGTTATACTATTCAATTCAAGGGTTTCGCTATTCCAAGTGGCCCAAATCTTACACCTAGAATTCTTACCCAATCCTAGAGCACTATGCGATGTATGTGACCTAATGATGAGGAGTGTATAGGCTGTCTGTTGTGCAATAGTCACCCCATGATGATGATATATAATTGTGTCTAAGCCTATAGGGGGTGAGTGGCTAAGTCCCAAGGTGTGGTAGTGGTACCTAGTCTAGTATTTGTGTCGTGGACATGAATCTAGGGAATGAATGGTTGTGTACGAAAATGTATTCACTTTTTGTGTATTGATGTGAAGTGCACATTAGATACACTAGTCAGTATGGTAGTATGCACAACACAAATTAGTCACATTACTCACAATTGGTCATCTCATGCATACTTGTGTATCACATTCTCTTGCTATCTAGCCTAAAGACTATAGATAGAGACCTAAACTTCATGATGACCTTGATATGGAGTCTCCCCAACCTTGAGGTATCAATAACTTTATGACCTTTCTCACATATCATTTGAGGATCCTCTTCATTAAGAGAAACACCTTACAAGCCACTAGGAATACCTCATCTTGCTAGTTGTCACATACTTGGAGAGGAGACTCATTCACACATAAAGAAGTTGTACTTGAGATATCATCAAGTATACTAAAAGGGGCATTTGTTCTTGCCTCTGCACCCTTCTAATATCAACTATACTACATCTCCCACTCAAGAACATATTGTTAGATGGACCCCAAATGTCTAAATAATTTCCAAAGGACATGTGCTAATTCTCCTCCTCTTTGCAAATGGGAGTCTAGGATGCTTGCCAAACTAACATGCCTCATATACATAATCATAGTTGACATAGGCAAATATGGAAGACCTCAAACAATCTATCTATACTACAATTGTTTTAGTCTTTGCAAGTTTACATGCCCAATTCTTCTATGCATAACTCAACATCCTTGGCTTGTCCATGTCCAGTCTCCACATACATAGAACTTTGTATAATAGGAGTACCTACATCCAAGTAATCAATTTACCAAGTTTTCCATTTCTAAACTCCTCAATAAAGCAAGCATATTTATTAAACCTTACTTGCAGCCCTTGATCATCAATTTATCCAACACAAGCCAAATTCTTAGTGATCGGCACATACAAAACATCCCCAAGTTTAGTCTCTATCCCATCTCTATTTACCAATGGAACATTGCCAATGTGAGTGATTTTATGCAATGTATCATGTCCCTAGTAACATACTCTTCACTTTGCATTTATTCCTTCTTATCAAACCATTCTACATGATGTGGCATATGGTTTCTAGCTTTTGAATCCAAAACCCAATCATCCTCTCTAGGGATATATGTATGCTATCAACTACATCCTCCATAGCAAAAAGATGACCTCTAGGTAATGAACAACCTCTAGAGACATAGCATGTGTCTCCATAACCACCTTCATAATGATTGTACTAAGTTTTTTCATGATCTCTAAATATAGCATTCTTCTTGTGATAGCATTCTTTCTCAAAATGGTCAAACTGTCCACAAAAATGACAAGCACTATCTCTAAGTGGACTAGACCATTCTCTACCTCTAGAAAAGGATCTCCCCCTACCACTAGGCATAAAGTCTCTAGGACTAAAAGAGCTATGACCCTAAGTAAAGTTGTCTCCATGAACATAAAAGGATGGTCTAGCTCTTGATGGACTACCACAACCTCTCTGATGGGAGAATACAATGTCTTGACTAGCATTTTTCCCATTACTGTATGCATTAAGATCCAACTTTATTTCTTTAGTAATAAGCAACAAGGTAATCAACTTCTCAAAGTTAGGCATAGAACTCCCTTGCCGCATAGAAAAATAAGTATTAAGGGACTTGTATGGAGGGGACCAAGTTCGTTCAAGGTAGTAGAAACCAAGTCATTATTATCCATAGGTGCATTTATCGAAGAAAAGTCCTTTGCAATCTACTTTATCTCTACCATATAGTCACTAATGCTTTGATTCCCACACCATGCTGTTAACCCTCAAATAAACAAGGTGGAAAATCTAGAAAATATAAAACAAAAGACAAGGCCAAGGCAAAAGTGGAACGGAAGATGAAGGCATGCCAAGAAAAATCTCGAAACACAAGAAGTGCAAAAAAGTCCTAAATCAAGGAGAGAGGCACACAAGAAAAAGCGCAAGTCAATACTTTTGTAAAAGAGCGCCGAGAACCCATGCAAATTGTAAATGGTTAGAGGCATGAGTTGAGGCCATGCCAATAGGGAAGAGGAGGAGAAGGGTTGGAGGAATGACTAAAAAGGGGATGACTGCCGAAAGAAAATTAGGGTTAGGTTTTTATATAAAAGGCAAAAAGTGAATGAAGAAGCTCATTCTTGTGTGTGGCCAAAAGTAGCTCCCTTCTTCTTCTTCTTCTTCTTCTTGTTCTTCTTCTTCTTGCTTTGCTGGAGCTTATGCTTGAGAGAGGGAGTGTGAGAGTGTGAGGGAGTGAGTGTGTAAGGGTGAGGGACCGTGGTGGAGAAGTTCTGCATCTTCTCCTCTCTTCTTCTCTTCTCTTCTTCTCTTCTCTTCTCTTTCTCGCAGAAATGGAGCTTGGAGCGTGGAGATTGAGGATCAAGCTTGCTTGAAGCTTGCACTTGGATCATGGAGCTACCGGAGTGCTTGCGAGAGGAGGCAACTCAATCTGGCATGGAGGTAAGCTCACTACACTCGTAGAGAGAGATAGCGTGTTGGCTATGTGAGAGGTAGCCATTAGTGCTTGGCTTGAAACACTTGAACAATAAGTGGTCCGTGGGTCTTGGCGGTTGAGCGTGAACTCCCAACATTTTGGTTCCATTGCCACTAGGACCAACGGATTCAAGCCTTGAGTGCTTGCATGGATTCACGCCTTGAGTTTGAAGAGGCATTTTATCTCCTTAACAAGTAAGTTTTTGGTTTTTTTGGATTTGAAAAAGTAGGTTAGAGTAGTGTAGGTGTTTGCTTTGTGATTTGGATGTGGTAGGGTAGGAAAAAACAAAGAAAAAAAAAGGAAAACAAGCATTACGGTTTCTACAGTCATAATAGGATAAGAGGGTTTGATTTGTTTGCGGATTTGTATTTTGGAGTTTATTTGCTATTCCAGGTATATACAACTCTTCTCCTCTATCCATAGCTTTGATCTGGAGGTGTGTGCTATATGTCGTGATCTAAATCGTATGATTTGATTGATTCATCATCATATCTGCCAAAACCGCACCATGTTCGGCCCGCCTGAGTGACAGTGGGCTGAACCCTAGAATCAGCCCTCAGCCCGCTTGTATTTGGCCATTCGACACACCACCATTCGGACACTTAGGACTTGGCCCAATCGAATCAACCATTCCGCCCATCTTACTCGGACACTTGAAAATTCGGCCCTTGGCCATGTTGACTCGGCTCAACCCCCACTCAAACAAGCTGACATTTGGCCCAGCCAAATTCACCATTTGGTTCAACTTTTCATTCGGCCCAACTGACTCAACCCTTAGCCATTTGCTCCGAACCCATTTGGATGAACCACTCGGCCCTTGACCCGGTCAATTCGGCCCACTACCATTCAACCATTCGACCCTCAGACAACCACATTTGGATTGGCCAAATTTGACATTCAGACCAGTTGCATTCGTTCCTCAGCCATTTAGATGGATTGAATTGAACATTTGGCCCTTGCAATTCGGATGTCCTTGCTGAATTTGGATTTTTAAATTTTTTTTAATATTTAACCCACCAATCCAGAGACCATATAGAGCCGAAAGCACATCATAGATTTATACTGGGTTAAAATCTAGAGCAAGTAGTTCAAAACTTGGCTATGAATGGTCATTCAAACCGCACATGGTATTTAGTGTAACGGCCCCCCAAGTAGGCTAGAGAGAAAAAACATGCCGTGTGACAGGTCCTCCAAATTAGATCCTAGTGTAGTAATGGCTCTACACAAGCATAGATTCTGACCTGCAAAACAACAACCAAAATCCCATACCCAAACAAAGACAAACACATACCCTAGAACCTCAATGGGTCAATCTAGCCAACAAGGGCAAAAAGGCCATGTCACAAAAACATGTACATGTTGCATTCGGACTGCATGTAGTCAAAGCAGAATGCAACGACATCAGGCTATACACCTGTGAGGATGACTAGACATGACAGTCTTGATGATAGATGTACCTTGAATGGCACTGCAAAGATGACCCAAGACATTAGTAGAGAATCCACATCTGGTTGTGCAGTTGGGGACTCAAAGGCATGTATCAAAATGCTTAAACTTATAAGCCAAGACTTGGAAGATGAAGATATAGTACTGTCTGCTTATCTTAGGGTCAAACTCACCACAAAAGAGAGCACTGTGTTGATGCTCTCATCAATGAAGGAGCTAATTTTAATATCTTGACCTATGAAGCATGGACTCTACTAGGCTAACCAGAGCTCACACCCATAAGAACTTATAGGGAAGTGTAAAATCCTTGTAACTATTGAAATGGAAAGCTTGCCTATCCTATTCCATGTTCCTCCAAATAGTGCTAATTATGGAAAGGAAACCCTCCTAGGAAGACCCTTCAAAAGGGTGACGAAGTGTGAGACAGATTATGTAGCAAAGAGGATACACTTGGCACTACCGGCCGGGTGTGAGGATAATCACAACCTTTAGTAAAGGTGGCCTCATCAAACCTCAAGGGAAAGACAAGGAACATTCTGACATACCAGGCAAGGCTAGTAACGAGAGCAAGGACTTGTTGAAATAGTTGATACAAGCGCATGTTGAACAAAGAGAACTAGTGAGCGAGGCCATGCTTGAAACAAGAAGGTTAAGAGACAATGCCAAGGATAGGCTTTGGACTTCCAAATATTGTAGAAGACCACAAAATAAGCCCAAGCCTTATAGATGAAGATATCGATAGAGAGCCAACATAACGCCCTGATGGATATCCAAAGCATTGCTATATGCTCAAGGGTATTACACAGGTAACAGATGGATTTGGGTACCAAAACCCCCTACTAAACCACCTCTATTAGTAACATCAGTTGAAGGCCAGATCGTATCAAAAGCGAAGAAGTGCATGAGGAAATCTAAATGAAAATCCAAGTCTCGAGTCAAAAACATTGAAGTGATTGAGTCAAAAACATTGAAGTGATCGAGTCCCTCACGATTGAAATCAAGAAATGAAATATGACTATTCAAAAGGTAGATCCTCAGCCTAGCTTACTTAACAAGCAGATATTAGATGTAACTATCGAGTATGCACAAAGACCACTAGTACCCAAGGAGCCTTTGAATTTCCAAGAGGATAATGAGCACCACAAGCACAACCCTGCTCATGATAAGGTTGATTGCTCAACAAAGAAAATGGGAGAATCATTTAATAGCAACGAGCAAATCTTCCATCTAGTGCCAAGTCCACCTAGGAGTCCCAAATCTCCTACACCCTCTTTCCCTAAATGGACACAGGAAGCACAACAGTAGTCGTCAAGTGGAGCTGCTCAATTCCAATCTCTATCTCCATCCGAGCTTCCAAATGTCCAAGATGCGGGACATGATACCACCCTTAGTTCTCAACCTAAGGATATGCCTATGCAATCCATAGTGACTTGCTCAACTGTTGATCTGCACAAGTGAATGCGCAAAGGGCAACAAAAGACACGACCACTTCTCATCTGCTTAAGGACTTGACACTGCAGTCTACCAACAGTATAGCCAGTCCACTGAACTAGCTGCTACTACTTCCAATTAGGAATCGCATCAGTCACAGCCTTTGGCTGTTGTTGACATCGTCCCTTGCAAAACGTGTCCTTAGCAATTCACTTGTGGAAGAGGTGCCGCGACCAACATCCTTGACACCTCCAACACTTCTAAATCACCTAAAGCCTTGGTTTGAGGAGAAATATCTTGATGATTTGGCCAAGGAGATTGTGCATCTGACCAATGAACCAGGGATGAAGTACATAATGTAGAGCTTGATCCCAAGCTTACAGCCATCACACATGTGTACGTCCATGTGGACATTGGAAGGCCAACACCAGAGCATATAAAGCTCATAGTCAAACCCCTGACTTGCGAGCACCAACATGTTTGCTCCCACTATGTAGCTGTTATTGCTGAGGAAGTCATAAAGGACATCCCAAAGGCCACAGCTAGAGAATTGTGCTTGATACCCTCACTCTATATTGCTCAATGTGAGACAAACAAGGAAAACCTCGAAGTAATCAAATGAAAAGGGAAAGGGCAAGGTAACTTTGTGCAAAAATGGTACTCCAACCAAATTTTGGTAGCCAAAATTGGCCACTAACTGACTAATGACACTTGTTGAGCAAAGCAAAGCCCTTTGGACATCAATACATGATCCTACATACATTGCCCCCCAACCTCATTAAGAGTATTGGCAATGGTCCATGAGGTCTAGCTTTCTGCACCACTATCCAAAAACATCCCTTATATGATAAACTACTTCTAGAAAAAGATCTACACATGACTAGCAGGCTAGGAGTAGGGAGCCTGTTCTACATTAGAGTCAGTTGAACCTCCAGAGCAAGAGAAAAATGAATCTAAACACAACACCCGCTTTGATAAGAAGTAGTGGAGGCATGTTCTAATGGGTAAGGACAAGAGTCCAGAGCATTGACCAATCAAGAGTGGATACAACACTATCACATGCAAGTTGACGAAGCTATACCAGTCACATCCGAGGAGAACCAAGACACAATAGTAGCAAAGCCTCAGGAGAAACATGAAAGCCCGAGGACATGAGAAATCCTAGCATTGACCAATGTCACTCATCTAGGCTTGAGCCACTAGCTATGTTAAAGCCTAGGGAAACTCCAAGAACCTTGCATGAGATAGCAACCGAGCAAGCCCTCATCGAACATAGAAGTGTCACAGAGTGCTTGACCAAGTTGGATGCTAAACTCAAATTATTTGCATGTACCTACGTCTTTGTAGACATGGGCACATTCCCTAGGAAGTAGCTTGAGGAATATTTGTCATATTCGCTATCCTAGGAAGAGTAAGAATACCTTAATGAGCACTATGACAAGCTCCTACATGAACGCATGCAACTCATCTTTGACGAGGAAGCTGACGAACTATGCTTAATTGTGACATTCAACGAAGTTCTTTGCCAACCAAATCTCTTATGGATAGAGTAGCTAAAGCGGCAATCAAAGGGTCGAAGTCAATTTGAAAAACATTGGTTTGAAAATTGCACTACAATGCCGAACTTGGAGCCCAAATTATGACAGAGGAGCGACTGGCCCAATGGCGGTCTCAAAGAGACCTGACCTATGTGGCCCCAACTTCCTTTTGAGTAGTACTGACTACCATTCGAGGTATGGACTTAGCTGAAACTAGCCAAGAGAATTCTCTGATTGATAAAATTCTCATTGAGGAGGAGCTATATGTTGCCAGTAGACTCGGACAAGGCACCATGCTATTTGATGTTGCAAAATATCTGTTGTTACTGAGTAGGCTGCCATGATTACTCGATACGTATGCCACACTCCAATACAATCCTAAGTTCTACAATCGGTTTTTATCCTTACAAAGTGACATTGATTCATAAACGTGTACATAAATAAACAATGTGTTTTGTGACTACGTATAAATAATATCAAAAGAAGCAAAGCCAGCACACACACAAGCAATGATAATCAAGTATATGTGATATGCATTGAAGTCAATACTATGGGATTCAGAATAAGTGATGTCTCTTTGAGCTGAACTTCTTCATTATGGTTGAAGCATATGACTTGCATGCACTCTCACGAGTGGCCAAGTGAATGCGGGACGACACAGGTCTTTGTACAAAAGCGTTCAATATCCAAGTCACCACAAGACCACCAAACCCACAAACAACCATTATGGAGAAAGCGACAGAAATACCAAGAACAAAGAGCCATGATGGAGCTGGAAGAGAAAATCACCCCTGTAAAAAGCACACATTGCATTTGAGCATGGCCCGAAGCATAATCATTGGCTACTCTTCCTTTCTTGGCCAAACTCTACATCCGGGCAGGAGCCATGGTCTCAACAATGACAACCATTTCTTCATCAACCAGGATTCAATTCACCAAATACTCGGTCCCTTGTCCATGCACATCTCACTTCAATTTCTACCTCAATTGGTCTGATGTCTCACATGTTACAAAAGAGGTTTGCAAAATCTCAAGTGTATCTCTTCATCTCAACAACTGTTCCTCTAGCATCGAGGCTAGTAACACAATCATCTTTGTAATATCCATTTTTCATAGCCTTTGGATCTCAACATTTCTCAATCCAAATGAGAGGCTGATAGCCTCAACATAATGAATTGATTATATTCATTTTATCCACAAAAAAAAAAGAGAAAACAAAAAGAAAAGAAAAAGATGAAAAAAGAGAGAAGGCACCCACGATCACAGCACAACACCTAGGGGTCCTCAAATTAGGTATGTCTAGTGACCTTGTTAATTAGTTTAGTTATTTAATTGTTTTTATATATTTAATTTATTATATTATAGTAAGTTAGAGATAGAGGAGGAGAGAGATGTATAAATAGAAAGATGGTAAGTTAGTTATTTAATTGTTTATACATGTTTAGTTTATTGTATTATAGTAAGTTAGAGAGAGAGAGAGAGAGAGAGAGAGAGAGAGAGAGAGAGAGAGAGAGAGAGTGTGTGTGTGTGTGTGTGTGTGATTTTAATTGTTTAGTTAATTAGTTAGTTAGTTTAGAATATTTAAATTACATGTTTACTTTAAATTTTTAGCATTAGTTTAATTTTTTATCAATTGGTACGTGTGGGTTTAGGGTCAGTTTATAGATTTAGGTTAGGGTTACTTTAATTTTTTATTGATTGGTTTGTTAATTAGTTTAGTTATTTAATTGTTTATACATGTTTAGTTTATTATATTATAGTAAGTTAGAGGTAGAAGAGGAGAGAGATTTATAAATAGAAAGATGGTTAGTTAGTTATTTAATTTTTTATATGTGTTTGGTTTATTATGTTATAGTAAGTTAGAGATAGAGGAGGAGAGAGAGAGAGATGGTAGCTTGGTTAGTTCATGGTTAGGTAAGTTAGATAGAGAGAGAGAGAAAGAGAGGGGGTGGTGAGAGAATAATAATAATTGTAAGTTAGTTATTAGTTAGTTAGTTGGTAGGTTATTGTGAGTTAGTTGTTAGTGGCTTAGTTAGTTAGTGGTTAGATATGTTAGGCTAGTTTGGTTCTTTACTTTAATTACTATAGTTAGTTTGGGGTTGTTTACTTTAATTGTTTAGGGTTAGTTTAAATTGTTTTGTGAGAGAGAGAGAGAGAGAGAGAGAGAGAGAGAGAGAGAGAGAGAGAGAGAGAGAGAGAGAGAGAGAGAGAGAGAGAGAGAGAGAGAGAGAGAGAGAGAGAGAGAGAGAGAGTGTGTGTGTGTGTGTGTGTGTGATTTTAATTGTTTAGTTAGTTAGCTAGTTAACTTCGATTATTTAAATTGTGTTTACTATAATTTTTTATTGATTGGTTAGTTAAGTAGTTTAGTTATTTAATTGTTTATATGTGTTTAGTTTATTATGATATAGTAAGTTAGAGATAGGGGATGAGAGAAATGTATAAATAGACAAGAGAGAGAGAGGGGCGAAAAAAATTTGGGGGCAGAGAGAGAGATGGTAGCTTGGTTAGTTTTGGTTAGATGGGTTAGAGTACATTATTGTGAGATGGTAGCTTTGTTAGTTAGTGTTAGGTAGGTTAGTTAGAGAGAGAGAGAAAGAGAGAGGGGATGGTGAGAGAATAATAATAATTGTAAGTTAGTTATTAGTTACTTAGTCGGTAGGTTAGTTGTTAGTATCTTAATTAGTTAGTGGTTAGGTAGGTTAGCTAGAGTACATTGTTGTAAGTTAGTTATGGGTTAGTTATGAGAGAGAGAGAGAGAGAGAGAGAGAGAGAGAGAGAGAGAGAGAGAGAGAGAGAGAGAGAGAGAGAGAGAGAGAGAGAGAGAGAGAGAGAGAGAGAAGATTAGTTATATATTGGTTATATTAGTAAGAGAGTAGATTGTTTATGTTTGTGTTTAGTTGTTATTAGTTGGTTGTTAGTGGTTAGTCAATTATTAGTTGGTTGGCTAGCTATTAGTAGTTTCTCTTTTCTTCCCTCTCTCTCCCCCCGTTATCTCTCTCTCTTTGATTCTTCTTCACACACACACACACACACACACACACATTCTCTCTCTCTCTCTCTCCTCTCATTCTTTTTCTTCATCATCTTTTTCTCTCACCTCTCTCTCTCCCCTTTTCCTTCTCCTTCTTCTTCTTCTTCTCTCTCTCTCTCTCTCATCTCCTTCTTTTGCCTCTTCTCTCACCTCTCTCTCCTTCTCCTTCTCCTTCTTTTTCTTTTTCTTCTTCTTCATTCCCCTGCTCTCTCTCTCTCTTTGATTCTTCTTCACACACACACACACACACACTCTCTCTCTCATGATTTTTTCTTTATTTTTTCTCTCACCTCTCTCTCTCTCTCTCTCTCCTTATCCTTATCCTTCTTCTCTCTCTCTCTCTCTCTCTCTCTCTCTCTCTCTCTCTCTCTCTCTCAGTTGGTTAGTTAGTTAGTAGGTTGGTTGGTTGGTATGAACTAATCCTAAATTAAACAAACAATTAAAATAACATGTTCTCTCTCTCTCTCTCTCTAACAAAGTTTACGCGTGCATGTTTATGTTATTTAGTTAGTTAGTTTAGTTATTTACTCTATTATTGTCTATTAATATTTGGTTATCTAGTTAATATGTTAGTTGGTTAGGTAGTTACAAAGAGAGATCTATATGATATTAGTTAGTTGACTAGCTATTAGTAGGTTCTCTCTTCTTCTTCTCTCTCTCTCTCTCTCATGCACATACACACACTCTCTTCTCTGATTCTTCTTCGTGTTAATGTATGACTTTTAGTTAGTAAGTTAGCTATTGGTTGGTTATCTATTAGTTGGTTAGTTAGGTAGAGGAGAGAGAGAGAGAGAGAGAGAGAGAGAGAGAGAGAGAGAGAGAGAGAGTGTGTGTGTGTGTGTAACGGTCCCGCTATAGGACTCCCCTCCCCCCTAAATGATTTTTTTTGGAAAAAAGAATTGATCCCCTGGTTACGCCGCCAATTGGTTGGTACGTTTGTTCTTGGGCGTATTATGACACCTATAACTCAAGGAGGGGGGGCTGCTGCCGCATGGCGAAGGAGGTGGCAGGAGGAGGGGACTGCTGCATGCTTGGAAGGGCAGGGGGCTACCACATGCCCTGGAGGTGGCAAGGGGGGGCTACCACGTGCCATGAGAGGAGGAGGGAGAGCCTCCATTACAGATTCCTTCCTCTCCTCCCCCCCCCCCCCCCCCCCCCAATTACCTGTAAAAAGCCCACCAGGGGATGGGAAGGCTAGGTGGGGGGCACGACTTGCTGCTGCTCAAATAGAGAAGAAGAGAGGAATAAGAAGGAGAGGGAGAGAATGGGTAGAGAAGAAGAGAGGAATAAGAAGGAGAGGGAGAGAGTGGGTAGAGAAGAAGAGAGGAATAAGGAGAGGGAGAGAGTGAGTACAGAAGAAGAGGGGAATAAGAACGAGAGGGAGAGAGAGAGTAGAGAAGAAGAGAAGAATAAGAAGAAAGGGGGAAAGAGAGGAGAAGAAGAAGAGAAGAAAAAGAAGGAGGGTAAGAGAAGAGAGATAGAGAGAGAGAAGGAATTGTTTTTTCTTCCCTCGTTGAAGAAATCAGAGCTCATCGTCCCTCTTTCCTCCCCCCCTCTTTTGGAGAAAATCCTCGCAGACTAGTCCCTTCTGTGAGGAGCCATCTCTTCCGCAATCTAGGTGCGTAGCCACGAAGCAAAAGCCAAATCATACGATGCCTCCCAAACGAAGTAAGGTCCAACCAAACACAAATCCCGCTTCAATCGATGGAGTCATGGGGCAAGGAACCGTGTCACTTGGTAATCAGGTGCGTTCTATTCACCTTACCCTTGATGGGGAGTCTTAAGGTCATAGGCGGACATCATTGGGAATGGAAAACTATTCGCAAAAAGTCTATCATAACTAACCACCATTTAGTTTATATCATTTTATCATATTGGAAATCGTGTATTCATGCACGCAAAAGAAGAAGCCAGGACCGTATTGATTATGCTCGTAATACTTCAGATTATGCACTAATGTTAGCATGCTTTAAAAAATGGGTTGTTGAATTACTTATGCATATTCGTCAGTTAAGCAGAAATCATAATTTTTTTCTTTGCATCAAAAACTTGTGAAATTGGAAAGGTAGAAGTGAGGGTTTGAATCAAGTACATGAAATTCCTGAATTGCTACGATAACGTTTAAGTATATCTAGACCATTGCAAGACTAAAACAGGTATCCGACTCCTATAAACTTTCAGAGGGAGTATTTGTTTTTTCCTTAGGACTGATAACTTTACGTCCTCCACCATAGGAATATATATATATATATATATACATATATAAGTCTCTATTTGTGTTTGGCGTAAGTGCATCAAAATGAATTTCCAAAAGCAAAGGCCTACTTTGCAACATTGTATTGTCTAGGAAAGCTACGCCTCTGAATTGCATGGCATCATGATCTGTCTAGTTGCGCTGCTAGGGATTTATCTTGAAGATAACTATCAACCGCACTTATGAAATACAAAAATTTGTTCAAGAGCCGTTTAATATAAATGAACCCTATACACGCAAGGATAGGGTTCAACTCAACCTATTTAGGGTTTTGAAGAAACTAAGCCAATCTGGGGTTATTTCATAGGTGGACGGAACGAAAGAGATTCCCTACCCTTCGGAGGATATTGGAAATTACCGCTAAGGCATGAAGGACAACACTTGGGTCAAGAGAGGGACCCCATCTTAGTAGATGTCTCGAGCACTCACCTGCACCTTTGTTTGTGCTTGTAAATTTAGGAACACTATTTCTAAATTTTTTAAAAAAATTATTGTGTAACCCCAAAGTCATAAATAAGTATAGTGAATCAGGTCGAACTTTTGGAGGGCGCACCAAACCACCCCTAGTTGGCTGCCAACCCTAGCCAGGGGGGTTCTAAATAGCCGTGACGAGAACACGGACCGAACCCACCACGAGAGGTCTCCCCGCGGATTGGTTTGAACGTAGGAGGATGCTTGGATGCCAGGGGGGCTCTGGCTGTAAATTCCCTGCCTCCGGGCCCTACTCAAATGATCAGCGTGACTTGGAATAGATTTTTGAGGGGCCTTTATTACTAGTGCAGCGTGGAAACTTGGTGGAATTAAAGTGCATCCTTACTGGATTGCGAATATTGTCCCTTTTGAACAAGACTTGTAATTATGATAATTTGTTAATATTAAGTACTTCCAGGGAAGCTGTTCAAATTTGTTTTCGTGTCAATGCCATAAGATTACACGAATGAACCCTGTCCCCTAAAAAGGTTTAATTAAGGAAGCTGTTTTTACATGTCACACTTGAAAGTGTTAGGACTAATTAGACAACTAAAGTACGCCAAGTGAGGGAAGCGAGAGTGTGGAACCCTCGAGGGGTCTGTCCTACGACATGGTAGTCCCAGAGAACTGGGAAGCTTCTCAAAAAGGTTTTATTGACAACCGGCACTTAGAAATCATTAGGTTAGAACCCTGATTCATGCCGTTTTAGGGGACCAGAATGGGACTATGTCCTATGGGCAGAGAGGTGGAGCGCCGCATCCCTCTCGTTTCCCATTCTCTTTGAACCAAGTGCGGCATGGATCTGCTTTGGCTGGGTATCTCTGCGTGAATTAGGATGTCCAAAACCCCACACTAGGATGATGTCAGGAGACCTTGACCACTACGGACTCAAGTTTCAGGTCAATCCTAGTGGGTTCGCCGCAAACATTCCATTGCAAGGCGGACTCAAGAAACCCTAGGCGACGAACCCCATGACATTCCATGGGAGTGCTGGGCGGCGTCGCTTAGATTTGTCTCTCGATGGACCACTAAAAATGTGCTTGGACAACCAATATGTGGGCACGTTACAGTTGGTATCAGAGCCGACCTACCACTAAAACAATTAGGGAGAAAAATCGGGAAGAGTGAGGTGATATGTTCATTAGTAAATGTTTTTCTTTTATACTCACTTATGGATTGATGTCGCTTCCAGACTTACGAGGCATGGAATAGGTTCCTTGTATTTCAGATCATGTTCATGAAAGCTATGAAATATTCAAGCTATCTAGATGATCTGACATGATGGGGATCCTGATGGGGTCTACAGCAGCTCACCGCGTTATGTGGAAAGGCGTTGGACTTGGAGTGCAGGTTACTGCTACATAGATTCCAACCGACTCACCTACTTCAAGCTATCGCAGATGATCTGACATGATGGGGATCCTGATGGGCTCTACAACCCCTCATCGCTTTATGTGGAAAGGCATTGAACTTGGAGTGCAGGTTACTGCTACATAGATGCCAACCGACTCACCTATCTTCCAAACAATTTGGTTGGAAGACTTAAAGATTATCAAGTTATTCATCTTCCATGAGGCTTGTGTGAACTCGACCCTACACATCGGACACCGGCAAGTAGATCAGAACCGCTAGATCTACGATGAGGTGGTTAAAATTTTACCAGTGGAAAGAATTAAAATAATGTGTGAACTCGACCCTACACATCGGAAGACTTAAAGATTATCAAGTTATTCATCTTCCATGAGGCTTGTGTGAACTTGACCCTACACATCGGACACCAGCAAGTAGATCAGAATTGCTAGATCTACGATGAGGTGGTTAAAATTTTACCAGTGGAAAGAATTAAAATAATGGGGCGACACGAATGTCATGGCTATCAGAAACAGGGATTTCCTGAACTTCCCATGACTTATCATTTCCTAAGAATCCATTCCCCAAATCCATACTACTATTCTATCCCTGTAGCTGAATCCAATAGAGAATTATTAACCTGGCACTAATGTAACTTCTAAAAATGAAAAAAATTCTCAGCCAAACCCTATCCATTCCCGAATAATTGTACTTGAGGCTTATGTTTCCCTATGTTTAAATAAGAATTTTATGTTCATTTGAATGGTTGCAATGGAAAAATATGTGCGCTTTGATTTAAGTTATATAGGGGTGTGTAAATGCAAACCTAACATGAGAAATTTTAAATGGTAATCAGATACACCCCCAAGCGCAGATCCAGAACTCTGTTACCACATAGAGCTCAACAGAAGTACAAGAGAAGAAGTTTCTTCTCAAACAAATTAAGCCACCAGAATTTGATGGAAAGGGGAAGACTCTTGAAGGTGATGCTGATATATGGATTGAATATATGGAAGACTATTTTAGTGTAATGGGAACAACACATGTGAATCGAGCCATGATTTCTAAGCTCAAGCTCACCGGCGAGGCTAGACTATGGTGGAAGCAATGGTGTAAAGACCAAGCAGTCAGTGAAAGCACAATAACTTGGGAAAAACTAAAGGAAGCAGTGCAGGGGAGGTATATGCCACCTACGTATAGAACTCAGAAAATGAATGAGTATTTTTAAGTTGAGGCAGCTGGGCCTATCTTTGGAAGCATACTACTCGAAATTTGTTTGTTTGCTAAAGTCCAGACCTTGGGCTTACAGAGACCAAAATCCAGGGATGTCGAGAGCTCAAATTAAAAGGGCACAAGGACAGGGTCAAGGTCAATAGAAGAAGCTAAGAGCAAATGCAATCAATGACTTTGTCCCCACTCAAAGAAGTGAACAAAGCCTACGTTGTTTTCACTACAATGAACCCAGGCATTTCAAAAGGGAATGCCCCAAACTTGGCGGGGACAGCCGTCAAGGGAAATTCGAAGGCCAAGCCACGGCTACCCATGGCCATGGTCATGCAGCATTTGGCAGGGCAAAAACTTCCAATATTACCATCAAAGGATTAAATGAAGAAGAAGATTCATGCATGGAAGCCGAGATCGAGAGGGCAACCGTTCATGCTGCCCTCCATAAGAAGGGGCCAAACCACCAATTCTCGGTGATTCAAACACCATCGAACTACCAGGGTAAGGATTTCAAAACCCTGATTAACTATGGGAGCACTCATTCTTTCATCTCACCGACATGTGTAAGAAGGTTAGGGATAGCCACTATAGCTGCACCCACTTTGCTTGTTGAACTAGCAAATGGGTGAGAAGTCACTTGCACTAGACAAACTGCTAAGGTGGAATTCCTACTCTGAAATGAGTCCACACCTGTTAGGTTCAGAGTAATGAATCTAGATGTCCATCTACTTGGGATGGATTGGCTAATTCCCAATGATGCTCACGTTCATTGTGGAAAGGGCCAAGTCTCCTTTCGGAATCCTAAGGGTGAGCTAGTTACAACACAAGGTGAAGCAGGTAAACCAAAGATCCAGCTAGCTAAGGCAACGTGAATAGCTCAAGGAATAAGGAAGGGATTACTTGTCTACCTGATCAAGTTAAACAAACCTGATCAGGCAGAAGACACTAATGAAGAACCATCATGGCTAAAAGAATATGTGGATGTGTTCCTAGAGGAATTGACTGAATTACCGCCACCTAGGAAAGTGGATCATGAGATTAAACTACTCCCAAGAGCTGCTCCAGTTGCGAAAAGGCCCTACAAGATGTCCGTTCCTGAGGCCATTGAGTTAAAGGAACAACTACTGGACCAAGGGTACATACGCCCTAGCAATTCTCCTTGGGGAGCTCCAGTCTTGTTCTAAAAGAAAAAGGATGGTACACTTTGTCTCTGCATTGATAATAGAGGCCTGAACCAAGTAATCATAAAAAATAAATACCCCATTCCAAGGATAAATGTTACTCAATTGACTACACAGAGTAAAAATCTTCTCCAAAATTTATTTAAGGTCAGGGTATTATCAGATTTGCATCGAAGATGAGGATATTCCAAAGATGGCGTTCAATACCAGATATGGCCATTTCGAATTCACAGTAATGTCATTTGGATTGACTAATGCCCCTGCCAGCTTTAACACGCTAATGCATGACATTTTTAGACCACATCTCGATGATTTCGTACTCGTCTTCTTTGATGACACCTTGGTTTATTCCAAGAAGGAGGCAGATCATGAGTCCCAAGTTCGCATCGTCCTGGAGACCATGAGGACTCACAAGCTCTATGCTAAGAAGAAAAAGTGTGCCTTCTTAAAAAGGTAAATTGAATATCTCAAATTTATTGTGTCTAATGAAGGGATATCTATAGACCCTACCAAGGTTAAGGATGTCCAAGAGTGGTGTCCACCAACTATTATTAAAGAAGTGCGTAGCTTTCTTGGATTAATAGGTTGGTACAGGATCTTCGTTAAGGACTATGCTTTAATTGCAGCACCCCTCACTAATTTGCTGACAAAACAAGTTGCCATAATGTGGACGCCCTCTGAATAAGCAAGTTTTGATCAACTTAAGCATAGCTTGGTGACACGACCAATTCTGAAGCTCCTTGACTTAATCAAGGAATTTGAAGTTGTCATAGATGCTAGCACACTTGCACTGGGATGTGTACTAATGCAAGAAGGTCATCCCATAGCTTATTCCTTGCGAAAGCTAAAATCTCATGAGAGAAATTATGCCACCCATGACCTGGAACTGCTACTAGCAATGATTCACCCCCTCAAACTTTGGCGACATTACTTGCTTGGTAACAAGTTTTCTTTGATCATAGACCATAAGAGCCTTAAATGGATCTTCACCAAGACGGACCTCAACATGAGGCAATGTCGTTGGATTGAAGTTCTATAGGATTATGATTTTGAGATCATGTATCAACTCGACAAAGAGAATGTGGTCTCGCTGATCCTCTAAGTCGCAAGGGATTTCTCAACTCTCTTATCATGAAGGAACCCTCAATGGCCGAATCTTTGGCAACTATGGTGTCAATGCCTAGCAACCCTATTCTTGAACTAGCCAAGGATGAAGCTAGCCATGATCTGGAATATCTGGTGATGATAGAGGAAATTTTGGGGAATGACTAAAACCCGAAACTTAAGGTCAAATATCGAGAATTCTCCGTCAATGAGGGACTTGTCTATTTTAGGACAAGATTATGCATACCCTCTAGCAGGAAACTCAAACAGAGAACACTTTGGGGAAGCACATGACTCCCCCTTTTTAGGCCATCCTAGATATGTCAAAACCCTCAATACGTTCAGAAAAAGCTACCATTGGGAAAGGATTAAGGGAGACATGTTTAAATACATCACGGAATGTTTGTCTTGCCAGCGCATCAAGGCAGAGTATGTCAAGATGCCCGGGAAGCTGCAACCTCTCGACATCCCCCAAATGAAGTGAGAATTTATTTGCATGGATTTGGTTGTTGGGTTACCCTCGATGCAAGGGGGCCACAACTCAATTATGGTTATAGTAGATATGCTCACCAAGGTTGCACACCTCATTCCAGTCAAGACAAATTATAAAGCTTCAGATATTGCCAGACTGTTCATCAAGGAGATATTTAGGCTCTATGGGTTGCCCAAAAGGGTCGTTAGTGACCGCGACTCCCTCTTCACATCTCACTTCTGGAGAGGGATATTTGGGGCCATTGGGACTCAACTCTATTTCAACATAGCCTATCATCCTTAAACTGACGACCAAATAGAGAGGGTCAATCAAATGATTGAAGATATCCTTAGAGATTATTGATGTCACGAACCCAAGAAATGGATTCAATATCTACCATTAGTAGAGTTTGCCTATAATGCTTCCTACCAACAAAGCATCCAAATGACACCTTTTCAAGCATTATATGGGCATGATTGCCGCACCCCATTGAACTTCTTAGATCCTACCTTAAGAGTAGAAGCTTCTAAGGAAATGCTCAAGGAAATGGATGAGTAGGTTAAGACCATCATAGAAGACATTAGAGCTGCCAAGGATAGGCAGAAAGCCTATGGAAATCTAAATAGACAAGAGTGACCCTTCAATGAGGGAGACATGGTTTTTATTCGTGTACGGCCCAAGAGGAGTTCCGTGTCATTGGGGGAATTTAAAAAATTGAGTCCAAGGTATTGTGGACCCTATAGGATCCTCAAATGCCTTGAGCCCAATGCCTACAAACTCAAACTCCCTGAGATCGTAAAGGTTCACAATGTATTTCATGTTAGCCTGCTAAAGAAATATGTACCAAATCCTAGCCATATACTTGATGATCAACAAGTTGTAATGCCAAGCCAAGGAGTCCTTGAGCTCTGGCCATCTAGAATCTTGGATATTCGAGGAAAGATATTGAGGAGTAGAATCCTCAATTAGTACCTCATTCAGTGGAAGGACTTTCCAAAAGAAGATGCCACATGGATTGATGAGAGTACTCTCAACCAACAATACCGCCATTTCCTTTCGAGATGAGGACATCTCGATCCCCTTAAGGGGGGAAGAATGTAGCGGTCCCGCTATAGGACTCCCCTCCCCCCTAAATGATTTTTTTTGGGAAAAAAAGAATTAACCTCCTCGTTACCTCGCCAACTAGCGGATGGCATGAGGGGAGGGGGGCTATGATGTCAACAGCTGATATGTTTGTTCCTGGGTGTATTATGATACCTGTAACCCGAGGAGGGGGGCGACTGCTGCCGCGTAGTGAAGGAGGTGGCAGGAGGGGGGACTGTTGCGTGCCTGGAAGGGCGGGGGGTTGCCGCGCCCCCTGGAGGTGGCAAGGGGGGGCTACCACATGCCATGAGAAGAGGAGGGAGAGCCTCCATTACAAATATCCCGTCCCCCCTCCCCCCCCCCCCCCCCCCCCCCCCCCCCCCAATTACCTATAAAAAAACCACCAAGGGATGGGAAGGCAGAATCCAGGACCTTATTGATTATGCTCGTAATACTTCAGATTATGCACTAATGTTAGCACACTTTTAAAAATGGGTTGTTGAAACACTTATGCATAGTCGTCAGTTAAGTAGAAATCGTACTTTTTTTCTTTGCATCACAATCTTGTGAAATTGGAAAGGTAGAATTGAGGGTTTGAATCAAGTACATGAAATTCCTGAATTGCTACGATAACGTTTAAGTATATCTAGACCATTGCAAGACTAAAACAGGTATCCGACTCCTATAAACTTTCAGAGGGAGTGTTTATTTTTTCCTTAGGACTGATAACTTCACGTCCTCCACCCCAAGAACACACACACACACCCCTCTCTATTTGTGTTTGGCATAAGTGCATCGAAATGAATTCCCAAAAGCAAAGGCGTGCTTTGCAACATTGTATTGTCTAGGAAAGCTACGCCTCTGAATTGCATGGCATCATGATCAGTCTAGTTGAGCTGCTAGGGATTCATCTTGAAGATAACTATCAACCGCACTTATGAAATACAATTTTTTTTTCAAGAGCCGTTCAATATAAATGAACCCTATACACGCAAGGATAGGGTTCAACTCAGCTTATTTAGGGTTTCGAAGAAACTAAGCCAATTTGGGGTTACTTCATAGGGGGACGGAACGAAGAGATTCCCTACCCTTTGGAGAATATTGGAAATTACCACTAAGGCATGAAGGACAATGCTTGGGTCAAGAGAGGGACCCCACCTTAGCAGATGTCTCGAGCACTCACCTGGACCTTTGTTTGTGCTTGTAAATTTAGGAACACTATTTGTAATTTTTTTTAAAAAAAAGATTGTGTAACCCCAAACTCATAAATAAGTATAGTGAATGAGGTGGAACTTTTGGAGGGGGCACCAAACCGCCCCCAATTGGCCGCCAACCCTAGCCAAGGGGGTTCTAAATAGTCGTGACGGAAACATGGACCGAACCTGCCATGAGAGGTCTCCCTGTGGATTGGTTTGAATGTAGGAGGACACTTGGATGGCAGGGGGGTCTTTGGCTATAAATTCCCTATCTTTGGGCCCTAGTCAAACGATCAGCATGACTCGGAATAGATTTTCAAGGGGTCCTTGTTACTAGTGTAGGGGGGAAACTTGATGGAATTAAAGTGCATCCTTACAGATTGCAAATATTGTCCCTTTTGAACAAGACTTGTAATTTTGATCATTTGTTAATATTAAGTACTTCCAGGGAAACTGTTCAAATTTGTTTTTGTGTCAATGCCATAAGATTACGTGAACGAACCCTGTCCCCTAAAAAGGTTTAATTAAGGAAGCTATTTTTACATGTCACACTTAGAAGTATTAGGACTAATTAGACAACTAAAGTACACCAAGTGAGGGAAGCGGGAGGGCGGAACCCCCGACGGGTCTGTCCTATGGCAGGGTGGTCCCAGAGAATTGGGAGGCTTCTCACAAGGTTTTACTGATGACCAACGCTTAGAAATCATTAGGTTAGAACCCTAATTCATGCCGTTTTAGGGGACCAGAATGGGACTATGCCCTATGGGCAGAGAGGTGGAGCACCGCATCCCTCTCGTTTCGCATTCTCTTTGAACCAAGTGTGGCATGGTTCTGCTTTGACTGGGTATCTCTGCATAAAGTAGGATGTCCAAAACCCAATGCTAGGATGTTGTTAGGAGACCTTGACCAGTAGGGGCTCAAGTTTCAAGTCAATCCTAGTGGGTTCGGCCACAAACATTCCGTTGCGAGGCGGACTCAAGAAACCCTAGGCGACAAACCCCGTGAAATTCCATGGGAGTGCCGGACGGCGTCGCTTAGACTCGTCTCTCGATGGACTGCTAAAAACGTGTTTGGACAGCCAATAGGTGGACATGTTACACAAAGAGAGAAAGAAAGAAAGAAAGAAAGTTATATTAACGTCTTCTAAAGACCAAAACTGGCCTATGAGACAAACTGTGATACAACTGATGAGGTCCAGCTATCCAAAATAAAAGTGCTGAATGAAAAGCTAAAAACTGGAAACTGAAAATACGGTGCTGTGAGTGTGATAAGAGAGAGAGAGAGAGAGAGAGAGAGAGAGAGAGAGAGAAAGAAAGTTATATTAACGTCTTCTAAAGACCAAAACTGGCCTATGAGACAAACTGTGATACAACTGATGAGGTCCAGCTATCCAAAATAAAAGTGCTGAATGAAAAGCTAAAAACTGGAAACTGAAAATATGGTGTTGTGAGTGTGATAAGTGTCGTGTATGTGTATGTGCGTATGTTGGTTAGTTAGTGCATTGGTTGGTTGGTTAGGTGTAGAGAGAGAGAGAGTTAGTTGAACTTTGCTGGTATTTGTTAACCCCAGCTCGACATGGAAGAAGCAAGTTGAAGAACAAGCAAAGGTGCAAGGATGGCCTCTAAAATTAAGCCAAAGGTAAAAGTGCATTTTTAAGTGAAAGGTACATAAATTTTTTTAAAAGAGTGTCAAGCTCTCTCCTATGCAAATTATAAAAGAGTAGACGAGCATAAACGAAAGAAATAGACCAAGTAGAAGGGAATGGGAAAAATAACATTGCCACAACGGCCGGACATGTAAAAAATGGGATGGGTGTCCATGGGATTTTAGAGAATGTATGTAAAGTTCAAAAAGTGAATGAGAGCTCATTCTTTGGTGTGTGGAAAGAAGAGATTCTTCTTCTTCTCTTCTTCTTCTTCTCTTCTTCTCTTCTCTTTGCTTGCTTGTGTGTGCTCTTGGAAGGGAGTGTGAGAGTGTGAGGGAGTGCGTGTGTGAGGGTGAGGGATCAAGGAGGTGAAGCTCTCTACCATCTCCTCTCTTCTTCTCTTCTCTTCTCTTCTCTTGTCTCGCGCACAACTATGGAGGATGGAGCTTGGAGGTGGAGGCTTGAGGATGCTTGAGCTTTCATCAAGAATCGTGGAGCTATTGGTGTGGTTGAGGGAGGAGGCAACTCATTTTGGCATCAAGGTAAGCTCACTACACTTGTAGAGAGGGACATCGCATCAGCTATGTGAGAGGTAGCCATTAGTGCTCGCTTGAAACGCTTGAACAATAAGCAGTTTGTGGGTCTTTGGCGATTGAGCGTGAGCTCGTGAGCTCGTCCCTACATTTTGGTTCCGTTGTTGGGACAAACAGATTTAAGCTTGAGCACTTGTGCGCTTTAAATCGAGCATCAAAGTAAGGGTTTCATCCCTGAACCAGAGCTTGAGATAAGTAGGAAGTTTTGGGTTTTAATCTTCACAACAAGTAAATATTTTGGTTATTTTGATGGTCGGATGAATAGGAGAGTAGAAGAAATCAGCTTAGTACTTTGCTTTTGATTCTTGTTGCATTTAGAGTAGGTTAAGGTTAAGAAATCGATTAGAAAATCATAGGGTTTGTTGCTATGAAATAGGCCCAAACAGGGCACAAATCAAGAAAAACAGAAAGAAAGAGTACTCAAGGGGAAAGTGAGGGATTAGGAGTGGCAAAACCTTTGCTAGGAAGGGGGTTTAAGAGCCAAGGGGCTAAGGGAGAGCTCATTTGAAACCTTGGTTGTGAGAGAGACATAGAGAGAGAGAGAGAGAGCGAGAGAGAGAGAGAGAGAGATTGTGGAGATTCACTTCAATCTTGCCGTCGACAAGTTTGTTGTCCAGTATAGGTATACCCACACCTTCTCCTTCATGCATAGATAGGATCTGGAAGTGCTTGGCAAATATGAAGCCCAAAATCACTCGGCGAGATGAATTTTTCGTCATATCGAAAAAAATGCACGGCATTGCATACAGCCAGCTCAGATTCAGGAGCATTCACAACATTGAAGAGGTGGTGACCAGTGAGGAGGACGTCAGGAGGATTGTAGTCTAGTACAACCTCACCAAGTACATCGAAAAGTTTTGACCACACTAAGTGTGTGGAATTCGTGAGGACATATGACCCCAACAAGGAGTGTAGGATAGTATCTGTAGGAAGCGTAGAAGGAATCAAGCAAGTGCAGGTCCCATTCAGTAAGGCCTTGGTGGAGAAGGCATTGGGATCGCAACTGAAAGTGGAAAAGAGGCAGAAAAGAGATGTCGATATCATGTTGAGGATGAGAAAGGAGATTATCTTGATGAAAGATGGCATAAGCATCTAGGACATCCCCGATGTGGAAGTTAGATTGCAGGCCAAGGTGATCCACTCCCTCTTCTCTAGCCAAAGGTACAACTCGCTCATGCATAGAATCAATGTCGCCGTGGTGTAGTGTGGTGGCTCATTCACTGGATGAGGTGGACAAGAGTAGCTACATGTAGAAGACCATAGACCAATCCGCTAAAGCACTAGCCCTTGGAAGTAGACCGACAGGTGGAGAGTCCCTAGCATTGAAAGGAATCGACAAGAAGAAGCCTTTAGCCAAAGCCTCGTTTATGGGATATGGGGAAATCTTGGCCGCCCTTATCCAAGAGGCGATAAAAGAGGCACATGATGGAGAAGAGGGAGTGGATGAAACACCTGATAGGTCACCTCCTCATAACGAAAAAGAACAATCAAGTGAGAGGATGGTTAGCGAAGAGGAAGGAGAGCAAGAAGCTCAATCCAACAGGAGAAAAGCAAGGACGCCTAAAAAGAAGACGATGTAGAAAAAGCAAGATGAAGAAAGGAAGAAAAGGGAGGCATCGGACCTGTAAAAAGCCAAGACAGAGTCAAAAAGAGCCAAGGAAGAGAGGAGAAGAAAGGCTGTTGAACGAGAGGAGTAGTTGAGGAAGAAGGAAGAGGAAGAGGAAGAAGTAAGAAGGAAGAGGAAGACGTTGAGCTGGCCAAATGAAGGTCAATGGAGCCGCAAGGTGAACAAGGTGAGATGGACACCTTGATCCCAAGGAGAGAGGAGGGCCCGGGTTCAAGCACTCAAGTACCTGAAGGCATGCCAATTGTAGCAGTGCAGGAGGGCAAGGGCAAAGACCCCATCTACCCCTTTCCACCCCTCATGGTGCACACCCCCGCAATAGCAACGCCCACCCAGAGCACCTTGACCATGGTCAATGCCACTGAGTGCGTGCAAGAAGTGAGCTTTTGGAGTGAGCTTTTGAGTGAGCTTTTTTTGGCAACCTCAAGTTTTATTCCACATAGTCCACTTGGTTCTCTTTTTCTTTTGGGCATATATCAAGCACCAATGGTGCTCTCCACTACCACCGCCACCACCACCACCACCACCACATCTTACTCTCCCCCTCCTCATTAGAGCCACAACCAATTCTCCTCTCTCTCTCCTCATATGTTGGGGACCAACCACCGACATCTCACTCCCCTTCAATAACATTACCACCACTAGCCCTGCCACTATACCACCACATCTTACTCTCCTCCTCCTCATCAAAACCCCAATTCATTCTCCTCTCTCTCTCTCTCTCATATCTTGGAGACCCACAACATGCATCTCTCTCTCCTCCTCCTCAATAACAGCCTCTCTCTCTCTATCTCTCTCTCTCTCTCTTTCTCTTTTTTACCTCCAACTCTCTCTCTCTCTCTCTCTCTCTCTCTCTCTCTCTCTCTCTCTCTCTCTCTCTCTCTTCTCTCTCTCTCTCTCTAGCAACACATTAGTACATCTCTCTTGTTCATTGCTTTACATCACTACATTAAGCTTGTGTGATTATTTTTTATAATATTATCACAATGTTAGTGATTGAATTACACATATACAAGAAGCCATATCACACTTTCTATACATTCACATCTCCCCTCTCCCGATTATTTGTATATATGTTATAATTACATCATGATGTACCAGTAATTGTATTGTGCACACATAAGCAAAACTAGATACACTTACACATTCCTTTCTCTCATATGTTGGGGATCCAAGACATCCATTTCCTTCTCCTCCTTTCTGAATAACAATATCTTTCTCTCTCTCTCTCTCTCTCTCTCTCTCTCTCTCTCTCTCTCTCTCTCTCTCTCTCTCTCTCTCTCTCTCTCTCTCTCTCTCTCTCTCTCATTAGGAAAAAATGAACTCACAAATGGGCCTTTTAACCCCCTCTCTCTCCTCCTTAAAACTAGGAAAAGAGGAAAAAAGAATAGTAAAATAATCCTCTTCTCCCTCCACTTTTGCAATCTTGTTTTGCCTTTTTTATATTATCTACAAAGATATACTCAGATTCCTTCTCTCTCCTCATTCAAGAAGTCTTTTTCAACCAAATTTATATTAAAAAAAGAGTTAGTTACGGGAGTGTGATGCTTCATTTTCAATACAAAATGATTAGTAGATACGAGGTATTTTGGGGATTTTAATCGAGAATAAGGAAAATGAAAATTCAAAAGTTTCTTTTAAGATATTTTGGGGATTTTTTATATTCTGGCTTTTGGTCAAAAGACAAACCAACTACTTAAATTTCGTGTTTTTTGAAAATGTTTTTGGAGGTAAAATAGAAATGTCTAAATGAAAAGTCTTGGACATCCCTACCCTCTGAGCTATTTCCCCCCATATCTATACTCTCTCATGGCTCTATTGTGACCTCTTCTATGTGTTTATGCAACCTTCATTAACAAAGTGAATTACTTACACCCTCCTTTTCCTTGGCACCATTGTGTGCCTATCTGTGCATTTCCACTCTACCTCCTGTGACAACCAAGTAGGCTCCCCATTTCTATTAATAGTAAAATGAATACAGGAAAGAAGGACCTGCATATTGAGGTAGAGATTGAATAAAACCAATTATTCAAAAGAACCCAGTGTACAGTGTCAACCCTCAAGTTTTGCAGAGTTACAGGCAAATGGGATTGAAACATGTGGACTTGTGGGTTGATGGGGGAATCTACCCAATTTACCCCTTAAACAATAGACCTCTAACTTTCTTAGGAATCACAAATTTGTTGAAGTATGTGTGTGAGGGTGAAAATGGGTTGCTCGATGACACTAGGTGACTCAATGATCAGGCATTCAAAGTATTTACAACTTGCCAAGCAACCATAAAAATTTATCATGATGTGATCATTGCACATCAACTTCATATACAACAGCTCATAGGACAAGTGGTACAACTGAATGACACTATAATTTAACAAAACAATCAAATTATTTCAATGCAAGACACTATCCATGACATTGGTATCTCATATGAGGAGGCAAAGGCACAATTGGACGACCTGAGAAAGATCAACAACAAGCTAACATAGGAGCAGAAACGAAAGAAGAAGCCAATCAATGAGTTAATTGTGAATAGCGGCGAGTGGAAGCGACATATCAAAGCATGTAAGGTAGCTCAGAATGAGAACCTAGGTGAGGGTGAGGTTGGATCGTGTATTGGTAGATTGCTGAAGGTAACTACATTGGAAAACACTTTGAGCAATCCTAAGTTTAAGGCTGTGAAGGGAGGGTGGAAGGAAAGGACGGAAAGAAAAATTGGTAAACGATGACAAGTGCTACATCGATGCGTAATAGAGAAGATCCCTCTTGGAAGCCCATCTTCAACATTTCATTGGATTGTATTCACATTTGTTCATTGCATGCTTTTGTCAAAATCATGGAAAAACTTGTATATGAACACATTTTCTTTGCATATAGGATGCAACCAGAAAAAGAAGTCATTACAACATGTAGGAATGTGGAGCAAGTGCTATCAGAAATTGGGCTATACAAGCATCAAGTGACGATTGAAAAAGATGAGAAGAGATCAGGAAAATCTGGTAACTGGCCAAAAAAGCCTTGCTTTGGAGGAGCAAAGGCTAGGAAGTTTCTCTTAGCACCCATCAATGAGGAAGGAAATGTCATGGTTTGTAGGCCACAGGACTACGATGGGTGGAAAAAGTTCCATTTTGCAATTCCCTGATCAAAGTAATGGAGGAAAAACAAGGTTGGCCAAAGCTAAGGTTTGGATAAGTCTTAACAAATTGGCTCCCTTACTTCGCAAGATGGTGTTTAACAATGAATATAAGCAAGAATATATCGATACTGTGTATAGCTTCTACGAAAACATGGTGGAAGCGTGGGGCAAAAGCTCTATCACACATTATATGGTGCATACTAAGTTAATATTTTAAAATTATATGAATTGTATAAACTATTGAGCATAGTTTTACTCATGTGTGATATGTGTCTTTGTAGCATATCCTTGAGGCACATGGGCCATACTTTGCAGAAAAGGGAAGCATCAGAATTTGGTCAGCACAAGGGATGGAAAATTCACATTGGATAGCGCATGGTGCATACCAAAGAAAAACCAATCATGGTGGAGGGGTGAATGGTAGCAATCCAATTATCCAATTGCTATCTTGGTGGTATAGGATTATAGTAGCGGATGAAGCTAAACTCTTGCAAAAGAGAGCAAATAAAAGTGTTGATAAATTGGCTGCAAACATGATGGAATCATGTCATCTCACTAAAAGAGTGCGTTATGAAGCCTCAAGTGCCAAAGAAAACCATGCCAAGTGGCTAGAAACAAGGCTTCGACAAGGCAGAAAATGGGTTCAAAGAGAGCTAAGATAGTAAGATGAACAATGTGTTCAGTGTGAATGCAATTCATAGTTTAAGAGAGAAAGATAGAGTGTGTATCTATGTGAATGAGTCTTACAGTTTAGGGTTATATAAAAGAGGGTTTCACTTTCTATCTTATTCATTAAGTTCTCACATCTTGTGCAGGAAAGATGGCTAGGTCTAAGGTAGTTGCAAATAAGCTTCTGCTCAGAGCCCCATATCGTGTTCAGCCCCTTGGAGTATCTACTAGCTCAAATGCACCCCCTTCTCAACCTAACCCAGCTTCCTCAAGCCGCCCTCACAAGGGTCCTCCTTAGCATCCCCACAAGAAACGCAAGTGGAAGCCATGTATAGTGGCCTTGAGAGAAATTAGGAGGTATCAACGCTCTTTTGATCTCATTATTCCGAAGGCGAGCTTCTTGAGACTTATTCGCAAGATTGTGCAAGACCTCTACCGCACAAAAGCAGGAGGTGGTTTTTGGCACAAGGTCAGGATAGACCTGATCACTTCACAAAAAAATGTGTTCATGCTCTACAGTGTGTTGTAGAGGCCTTTTTAGTTGACTTGATGACTGATGCTCAGTGTTGTGCAATACATGCGAAGTGCATCACTGTAACTCCCAAGGACTTCCAACTTGTAAGAAATCTTCAAGCAGTGAAGGATGCATTCATTCCAATGGAATGAACATAGTTTGTAATGTTTTTTGTTTTGGCATAGTGTTCTTCTCGTGCATTGGACATATGGCTATGTCCCTGTGCAAAACTATTGTACGCGCCCTTAAAATATGAATTAAATTTTTACTCTTATCCTTCGCTCTCAACTTTGACTATGTATCTTCGCTGTATTTTCAATTCTTACACAGTTTTTGCTAGCACTACCAATTTCAATAGGAAAAATATGCAAACATTTACCATTTCTTATTGCAGACTTTACTCCTGATGCCTCTGTATAGTTTATGTGGTGCGAAGTTTCTAAGGGCTAGTAGTCACGATGTTGATTTCTCGATTATCAATCCATCCATAATTTTGGTGTGGGATAATTTTAAAAATACTAAATTGTATTATTGGAATGCGATGAAACTTCACAGCGTACTCGTTAGATGGCCAAGAGCCCTTTTTTTTTTGGAAAAAAAATGCTTACAAACCCCTGGTCTAAAGTCTGGCGTCTGGGGCCACAGCTACAGGCATCATTTTTTGCCAAGATTTCACTGGTGGACTCCGCGGGACCTGACGCACCCTACCGTCAAGTTTCATCGCAAAAAAATGTATAGTAGTTAGAAATCTCACCTTCTTCATATCATCTTGTATCTTCATTTCCTCGTGTGTCAGCGAGGCACCTCTTTGGACAGAAGGATCTACAAACTCCTTAGTAGGAAGTTGGGGCCTTGGTCTGAACTGATCATGCTGTAGTGCTTCAAATTCAACATTCAGCACACAAGGTTATCTTCTTCCACTGAGGTAATATGTTCCTATGCTACTATAATGATACTCAATGTATTTAAGCTTGTGCCATCATATCTTCCAATCTTTGCCATCGTCGGATGCACATCCATGTAATCATAATCAATCAGGTCTTCCATCGAATCCCTAACTAGGATGGAAAACAAATCTTCTTCCTTCATTTCCAAGTATCACAGCACATATGATAGAAGCAAGTATTGTACACCATCTATTTCAATGGGTGTCAAGGAGGCAAGGTTTGGTTGTGTCAACTTGTGGCTGTTCTAAAGAAGATGGCACCATGAGAGCCAACCCTTGCTTTGCCACCACTCGATGTTCCTCTTCAATATTTATGAGCTCTTCAATCGGTTCTTCTCCCGTGCATGTGATAGCAACAACCTATGGAGTTGTATCTCCATCGCTCTCCTCCTCTAGGGGTGTATCCAATGCAATGAGGTAAATTGCCAATGCGCAATCACACTCCATGAGATCCAAAGGTGTTCTACATGGTGCACTGCCCATGGGAATAGTGCATACTCTATACGAAGGATCCACATGGGCTAGACACCTATTCACCACTTTTTGGTGATTCTTCCTTGCTTGAAATACCATGAGCAGTTCCAAAGGCACCCAAGTCATGTCGAATCCCTCGATGGAGTATGTGCAGGTAGCAATGGTGCTCACAAAGTCTTCCAAAACTTGAAGGGGGGGGATCCAATGATGAGAGCACGCTTTCAAGGTTGAAGTTCTTAGAGAAAACCTGAAATATCTCATCACCCTGGCTGGCAAAGATAGTCTCGTGGATCCACTCATCAAAGTGTGCGCGAGCATCCATCGTAGCAGGTAGGAGGGATGTGGTGGATATAAAGAGATAAAGAGAGAAAGTGTGAAATGAAACAATGAAACAATGAAATAATGAAACAATGAAACAAGAACTAAACTAGTTCTACCTTAAGTTTTAAACCATTAAGGGCTGTTCACATACGATATTTAGTTATGGCTTTACTTACGTCTTTGTAAAGTTTACATGCATATGTAAATGTGTTGATGTGAAAAGTGTATAACAAGTGTATGATTTTTCATAAATACCATAATTTTAAATATTGCAAATTTGCAAGCGACAATATTCTATTGGTAAATTTCTTTTGATAATTTATAGGTGTTGGATATTACAACTTGTGCTGTTGGGATTTTTAGGGAGACTCTACAATTTCTAAAATATGTGGAGCCACACAGTTTCCATTGGTAACAATATCTTCAGCTCGACTTCGAATTTTCCTACCATCTAGTTTAAAATAGAAGCTAACAGATGGATTTTGCATTAACATTGTAATTTCCTGGCGCATTATACTCAAGGCCACTTTCACAGCTGCACTTTCACTCATGTCTTGATCAAGGCACAACCATTTACCCTTGAGCATCCTCGATCTATGATAGTTGAACACTAGGCATAAAGTCTATCATGTGACAAAGTACCTGTAATTGGAAATGAAAGTTAGCCGATTCATCCCAAATTAAGATAATAGTCAACTAAGAGAGAAATTTTTTACCTGAAAGTCATGTCCCTTGTTGTGACTTAACACTCCACTGTGTCAGGACTGTGAGTCATTTTTTATGTCCAAGTTTTGCCTAGAATCCTTGTTACATAATCCTCTGATGCACTTTTTATGACGTACATGCTTTTGGTACATCTCAAACCCTTACATTCCTTGAACATGTGTGCAAAAATTTCAATCGATATGAACCAGCTTAGATGTACATTCTTTGAGCCAGTGCTTGGCTTCATAGAATTCAATATGTCTGCTGAAATTTTTGTGCTACACATGTGTAAAATGTTGCTACTACACAATGGCCATTCTATACTATTGAGATTCGATATGTGCATAGACTCAAGGGTTCCATATTCTCGACCCCCCTTGGGCAATATGTACCTGGAATCATAGAAAAAAACAAGGTCCTCTGCGAGCTGCTTAGCTGTATGCCCCTCAAAGAGCAATCTACCAATTTCGAGGTGATAATACTTTAAAAAACATGTGAAACTCTCAACATTTTGCCACTCACAGCAATCCGAAGGGTATACTTCTATAAATATGAGACAATTAGTTACATAGATATCATGAAATTTCTCATTCTCAATGAGTTGCAAATACTTATTGTTTGCAATGTTTCGTTGAAAGGGCACAATGGGCGCAATATGTATTTGTTTTTGCATGAATATATGTTGTACAAACACCTCTATTACAAGGTGAGAATCAACATTCCTTTGTCTAAGAGCTAAAATTGTACCCTTCTAGTGCTTTGATACATCTACAATTGCACATGCTTTCACCCTGAAAGCTCCCTTCATACTTGGACGCATATGTATCCAAGACGAGCAATGATACGTATCAGTGATCTAGTTCCCTTCTTCATCTTTTTTGTTACATACTTCTATCAAGAGAATGCTTTTTATTCTCTCACACATTATAACCTACGCATTAGATGTAAAGATGTATTAACCCCGAAATAATAAGCATTTTAAGTCTGTCTAGTAATCACCAATATGCCATACAAATCAACATGGCATTAAGAGATGTTTACACTTTTGTAAACAGACATAAACATTGATATCGAAATGCATGTGGATATGTACATCGACACAAATTATAGATTCAATTTCAAGGCATCACTTTAATCATACCATTTACATGAAATATAATAAAAAGAATAGCATAAGAATACTCAAAGAATTTTTCCAAAATAAATTTTATTATAATGAATAGGAGTTTGATTTGACTCAATACATTGTATGAAATGTGGGTATTATAGAGTAGTTGTTCAAAGGATAGCAACCACATGGCATGCAAATCTTAATAGGCACATTGGATTGACAGCTGAGATATTCTAAGACTCAACACATTGTGTGTTATATGGATGATATGAAACAAGAGTTTCATGGATCATTGCCAATTGGCATGGAGATTTGAATGGACACATAAGGCCAATAAAGCAGAGGATTTTTGAACCATCGACTTCCAGCAGATCCATATCATCCAGCACAAAGGAATCACTCACCACATCAAAATAGTCGATCAAGAATTATGTACTTCACCTAACCCTTGTACAATACATGCATGTACAAAAAAATACTTGCATGAATCTCTTTTAACAAAAAATATCTAGATAACTGCATTTATAGAAGCAATACAAAATAGTGCCAATTTACCTATAAGCTGATCTGCTGAAGATAAGATTGAATCATTGCTGATCAAAACCCATTACAAATGATGGACATAAGAAAACATCAATCCCATCAAACATAAAAGTCACTAATTAAATGAATAAATTTTGACACCACAAAATATGGCAAATTTACCCATAAATTGAGCTATGGAATCTTTGCTCTACCTTGTGTTAAGTGCTGCAACAACAATTGATCCTTAAGTTAGAACTAGCATCAAATCCTATTGTAAAGATATTAGAAAAGGGATAATGTAGAAAGGAAGAAAGAGAGTGTGTGTGAGTACGCGGGAGAGAGAAAGAAATGAGCACCTATCCAATCTTGCTCAAATTGATCTCTGCAAAAGACAATAGCAAAAGTTACTATTTACATGAAGGTATACTAAAAAAAAGTAGAAAAGAGGAAACATAGAGAGAGAAAGAGAGAGGAAGAGAGAGATGAGCACTTATGAAATGTCACCCAAAATGATATCTACAATAAAACAACAACAAGGGTTAGAACTAGCATTACGTTGTATTGAAAATATATCAGCAAAAAAAAAACCAAGCAGAGAGAGAGAGATTAACACATTTGCCTCTTGCTCCAAATAAATTCTACAAGAAAACAACAATTAGAACCAACATCAAATTCTATTGAAAACACAACATAAAAGAGAAACAACACATAGAGAGAGGGGGGAAAGAAAGGAGAGAGAGAGAGAGAGAGAGAGAGAGATGAGCACCTATGTCTCCTGCCCAGAACAACCTCTGCAATAAAACAACAATAACAGTAAGAAATGATATCAAACCCTATTGAAAAAATAGCAAATAAGAGAAAATGTAAAGAGAGATGGGCACTTGTGTTTTGCCCAAAATCTGGAGTTGCATGGAGAAGAAAGTGTAAAGGTAAGAAAAATGCTCAAAACCCTAATTACTCTCAGTAGGGAGCTTCAATGGAGATGAAAATTCACCAGTATAGAGAAGAGAGAGAAAGTGATTTGTTGCTCAACTTTTGGGTCAAACTGATTTCGTGAGAGAAAAAAAAACCAAAATTGAAATTCTCCAAAAAGGGAGGAAATACGAGGTGAAAGAGACTAAAATTTTGTGTACTATTCATTCCCCCTTTTTTTAAATCCCCCACTACCCCTTTTTTTACTAGAAAACCTAAGATTTGGAGAGAGAAGATTCACCCTCCATGGATGTTAACCTCTAGCCTTCCTATTGGACAATCCAAAAGGCCCACATCTTAAACTATATTATTTTTAAGGGCCCATTTGTGAGTTCATTTTTTTCCTAATGCTTTGTCTTTTTCACCCTCAACTCTATCATTCATCACTCTCTCTCTCTCTCTCTCTCTCTCTCTCTCTCTCTCTCTCTCTCTCTCTCTCTCTCTCTCTCTCTCTCTCTCTCTCTCTAACAATGAATTAGTAGTTCTCTCTAAACTTATTTACATAACTAGATTAATCTTATGTGCTTATCTTTGATAATATTATCACAATGTTAATAGTTCAATTACACATGCATATGAGATATCACACTACATATACATTCATATTCCCCCCTCTCTTCTTTGCACATATTTTATAATTACATCTTGATGTGTTAGTACTTTAGTTATGCACACACGAGCAAACTATAGACACATCCACTTATACTTGTACATTTCTCTCTCTCTCTTCCTCATTTGATTAAGCTTACATATAGATTGAAGTTATGCATTCGTTTACAATAGACCCTTGCAAACAATTGCTTCACAAACTCTATAAGCTATTATTCATTTCAAGAATTTTTCATTTTAAACTCCAAAATTCAATAATCAAATATTTAATATACTGATATATTTCACATTATATTGCATGAACTTACTACAAAAACTACCAAAAAAATTTCTAAATCCACAAGTGCATTTGCAAGTTAGTGAACTATTATATGCAAAGCAAATGAACATATTTTTAGCAGAGTAGGGGTTGCTAACAAATAGTTCTCTCTCTCTCTCCCTCTCTCTCTCTCTCTCTCTCTCTCTCTCTCTCTCTCTCTCTCTCTCTCTCTCTCTCTCTCTCTCTCTCTCTCTCTCTCTCTCTCATGTTTGCAATATAGAAACATTTGTGCAAGTACTCCAAATCGATAGAACTTGTATTACATTATTGGATTGTGACATGTGTTCCAACGAACAATTCTCTCTCTCTCTCTCTCTCTCTCTCTCTCTCTCTCTCTCTCTCTCATTTTTACAATACAAAACAATTTATGTAAGCAATCTAGATCTAGATTCATATTATGTTGATCTTTGGCAAGTGTACTATTGTTTCACAAATTGACAGATAATCACAGTAAAAGATTATCATAAATTTAATCATAGCTAACTAAAGCGAGATATGTTTGTATTTTCTCAACAAAATAAAATGCATTTACTCTAATAATTAGCAAAGTCTTTGCTTTGCTAGTCACACTATGGGTGATGTTGGAAAAGTTCTTCTCTTTCCAAATATGAGACGTAAGTTTTCTTTGGTAAGCATGGGTTGATGTATAAATATACTTTCATTTGCATCCATTCCAAATACTCACTAAATATTTTTCTTTATACATGGCTCTAGCAACCTTATTAAATGTTGGTTAAAAAATAAAAACTCATTATTAAACCTTGCACATTTTGGATTATTATTATGGTGGCAAGAAGGGATACTGATTGGTGAAAACAAGTATAAATTCAATGCTCAGTCAATATGCTTAATGAGAGAGAGAGAGAGAGAGAGAGAGAGAGAGAGAGAGAGAGAGAGAGAGAGAGAGAGAGAGAGAGAGAGAGAGAGAGAGAGAGAGATCATCATCTTGGTCTCTCATTGTGCATGTCTTTGCTAAGTTAACATCATGTTGAAATATTAATATTGATAGGCTATAAAATATAGTTATACTTCTTTGAACTAATCATATATGTGTATATGTGTGTGTGCACGTGTTAAGGCTTCTAATATACACACATAAATACATGCACACATACATATGTATATATATTAATGAGAGAGATAGAAACAAGTTCTTAATGAGACACACACATATACACACATGCATGCATGCACACACACATACACATAGAGAGACCAATCAAGGTAGGTTTGTCTAGTGTATATTAGAGAACTAAAGACACATCTTTAAAGATTATTGCTCATATAAACTCTAATCCACCTTAACTAAGTAATTCATCAATGGTTTTCCTAGTCTTTAAAATAAAAAATATATTCTAAATACTTTGAATGTAAAGAATTTCAATGGAAGGGTTTTAGGACTCAATGGAGAAGAGAGGGAGGATAGAGAGATAAAAATACTTTTGGATGAGAGAGAGAGAGAGGAGATAAAAATAATTATTGATGAGAGACAAGAAAGATGTGTCTTTTTAAAAATCATTGATAAGAGAGAAGAGAAAGGAATGTGAAAAGTAGTTTGGATAGAGAGGTACCTTTTTCAAATTAATGTAGGAGAGGCCCAAAAGTAGGATTGTAGTATTATAGGAGAGAGTGCTAGAAAATTTTGAAGCCAAAGAAGGGGGTGCCCCCTTCTTTGGCTTCAAATTTTTCTAGCACTCTCTCCAGTGAACTATGTGGAATAAGAGATGGATACATCTAAGGCTGGAATAAGTGAACTATGTGGAATAAGAGTAGAGGGGTTGCCAAAAAAAACTCGCTTCTTGTCCTTCCCCAATGCCACCAACCTTATGGCCTGGGTGCAATTATTCGTTAACAACGAACTAGCTTAGGCAAAGAGCATGGAAACCCTAATTGTAGGGCAAAAAAGACCAGCAACAACAGCGGATGCTGAGTCAAGGCAGGACCCTAAGCAGCAAAAGGTGGGAGCCTCCACAACTCCCATCCCCATAACTATGACACCACTCGCTAACTATGAAGATTAGGTCGTGAAGCTACTCTCTCAACTGGAGAAGGCCAAGGAGGAAAAGAGAATAGCGGTGGCTAAGTTGGAAGCCGAGAAAGAGTTGGTGGTAGCCTTTCAACCGGAAAAAACTCGACAGGTGGCCATGTGCCAAAAAGAAATTAGCGAGCTAAAGGCCGAGCTTAGCACTAAGGAAGAAAAGGAGAAAACCTGGAGGCAGCAGCTCGAAGACGAGAACCAGGAGCTAGTTGCGCTACAATGCGACTACAAAATCTTGATACTGCACTAAGACCTGGAAGCTCAACTACAAAGAGTCCAATTGGGCATGGGAGAGCTTGCTAAAAGAGAAGTAGAAAGGAAGCATGAATAGGAGGAGCATCACCGAGAGGTCAAAGACCTAGTAGTCAAGGTGTTCCTGGAAATAGATGAGCAGGAGAGGATGGAGAGAGAAATCAAACGCTTGGAAAAGGAGAAGGAGGGGCTCACACACAAGGGAAAAGAAAAAGAGTTGATCATAACGGCCCTAACACAGAGGCAAGGGGAGAGCTTCGAGGAGACGACCAAGAAAGCCAAAGAGTGGGCAACCCTCAATGAAGGGAGGGTGAGAAACTTGGCACGCCGTCTAGCCTAAGTAGAGAAAGAGAAAATGCTTGTTGTTGAAAGCAAAGCAGAGTCCACCCAGGTGGGCTTCCAAATGCAGCAACGCGCCTTCCTGATTACTCTATTGGGTGTCACACAAGCAGAAGAGCAAACCTGCAGATTCTGCCATAATCTGTGGGAGTTGGACCTAGCTAGAAGAGCAACGTCACTATCTCCTGTTGGTAGGCCTAAACCCATAGAGAGTGGACGCACTTGGATTCATTGAAGGAGCGCAGCATGAGCCAAGGCAGGAGGAGGCAGTGGACATGAACTTTGAAGTAGGATCGCACGAGGAAGAGCTTGTCCCACCACCTCCTTCCCCTTGGCCTAATGAGCAGCGACATGTAGATACCTCCACAAAAAGAAAGGCGACGCTGAGAGAGAGAAGAAAACAAATGGTGGATGAAACAAGAAGAAAATGGAATGCCAGAGGAGTAAGGGCACCTCGGGCACCTATCCCACCATGTGAGGACAATTCCCCAGAAAGCTTCGACGCCGACCTTGTAATCTGGGAGAGGCAAGAAACAGCCAGGAAACCCCTCGACTTTAATTTCCAATTCCCCACCACCATGTGTAGAGTTTTTCCCATCAAGGTGGTGAAGGAGGTGATTAACATCAAAGGCAGGCTCGGAGAGAAGTGGCTAAAGGAGAGAGAGAAAAACCCCACACTATGGGGCACTGAAGATGCGAAATTTTGGCAAAACAAAGTTTTTAAAATGCCAACGTCTGTGCATGTTTACGAATGCCAACCTACATGGAGAAGGAGGATCTGCGACACCAACATGGACACTTGGATGGCCTTTTGCAACACTCAACCCTTCGAGCGGAATGACCCAAATTTTATGCCATACCCTCGAAGGGTGGGAGTGGATTTTGACTCCAATGTCCACGATCGCTATGACTTCCCAATAATTTATAATCCGCATTGTACTACATATGAAGATTCCCTCATTTTCACATTAGAAAATCTGTATGATACCCTAATCCACTTCATCAACAAATTCTCTTCATGCCCTGAACATGCCTTTATTGCTACCTATAATTACCTTAAATTGTTTAGGATACTCCTTAGACAAAACCCCACTTTGCAGGAGCGCGGCCTACCAGTCCTCCATTTTCATCCTAATGCTATAGATAGTTGCATGATGGCTCATCTAATGATGTGAGCCGCTCTACTACCCTCATTTTGCTTAGCTCTTCTAGAGGACATGAATGATAGCTGCTTCACCCACTGCAATCATCCATTTCTCTCCACCACCACCTTTTAGGTCTAGCTAGACCTCAAGGGGTATCTCCAAAGCCACCAATTCCTTAACAAATCTATTAAACCTCCTTCTTCGCCTCACTCTAATGATGAAGACTAGCTTCTCTCATAACTATGTAACTTTTTTAAAAAAGAAAATGAAAAGTGATATCACGTGAGACACCGCGACTTGCACGTTGATCACAGTCACTACACCTAGGGTTCTCAAGTTAGGTGCGTCCGGTGGGCTTGGTCAATTGTAATCCCCTAGCCCCTTTTTGACTTCCCACTACCACTCTTAGGGCACATCAAGGGCAAGACATACCTAGGGAAGTAACGCTTGCCTATGGTTAGATGTGTCACCCTAAGCTACTCACACCACACCCCCTTATACACACACTGGGTCCTTAAGTGGGGGACAACACCTTGGCTTACAAACTCCCAGTTCCACTAGCACAAGCACAATACACCATATGGCAAAGTAGGCACCCCAAGTAGTGCACCTTCTTTTCTTTTTAGGTATAAAGAAAGGCCCCAACCACTGGCTTTGGAGGCCCCATCATCCATGTAATACGCCTCCGGCCCTCACCACCTTAACCGGGTGATCCGTTCTTCCCAAACCCAATTCCCTTGGGACCCCATCAACATCGACTCACACATCCACGCTTTCTCATCGAGTCTTTGCCTAGCTCAAAAATAAAAGTTTCCTAGAACCAATACCCGCTTACGAATGGGGCCATCTTATGCGACGATATCACTATGTAGGCGAAACAAATCGAGGCAGCCCCAATCAAAAACTGAATGAAGAAGCTCATTTGGAATAGTGGTAGAAGAAAGCAACCGTGGAGGACCAAAAGATGGATCTGTCTAAAACCATCTTCAATTTCAAAAAATGGATCCTCCCACTAGCCTCTCTCCACACAGGGATCTGTCCAACATGATATTCAATTTCAAAGGACAAAACCCCTCAACACCAACAACAAAAAAGAACCCACCCCAACTTCATCTTCAATTTCAAGGGCCGGTCCACACTCGCAAGGGCTTGTATACCAACTCAAAAAAGCCACCCTTACACCCATCCCTTCTACCAACCACTCTTCATCAGTGCCACGGGATTGGCACTAAACTTATATGAAGTTCAAAAAGTGAATGAGAGCTCATTCTTTGGTATGTGGCAACAAGAGACTCTTTTTCTTCTCTTCTTCTCTTCTCTTTGCTTGCTTGTGTGTGCTTCTGGGAGGGAGTGTGAGAGTGTGAGTAAGTGAGGATGAGGGATCAAGGAGGTGAAGCTCTCCACCATCTCCTCTCTTCTTCTTCTCTTCTCTTCTCTTCTCTTTTCTCATGCAAGGCCATGGAGGATGAAGCTTGGAGGTGGAGGCTTGAGGATGCTTGAGCTTGCATCAAGAATCGTGGAGCTATTGGTGTGCTTGAGGGAGGAGGCAACTCATTCGGGCATTGAGGTAAGCTCACTACACTCATAGAGAGGGATAGTGTGGCTATGTAAGAGGTAGCCATTAGTGCTCGCTTGAAACGCTTGAACAATAAGCGGTCCATGGGTCTTGGCGGTAGAGCGTGAGCACCCCTACAGTATTAATTATAGGAGTTTTTGCTGTTTCTAAATTTTGAGAATATTTTATATATCCCTCAAGGTTAACGTGTGCTTTTTGTCTATTATGGAGGATTTTGCATTAAACAAGAATATGTATGTAGAAGATCTTATACTGTGCAATCCTAACATGCAAATAAATGTACATAAAATGAAGGAGGTCACAAGGAAGAAGGTACTTCATTGTGCACTTAAGCATGTTGGAGGGCATGATAGTTCCGTTGGCTTCTTAAGGTTTAGTCGTCACTAGGATGGGATTAAAAAGCAAGTGAAGACACTTTTCGACATCAAAAAGCTTCGATTTCTCTTTGTGAGGACATTGGTGATAGTCTACAAAGGATTGAGAGAATGTTAGAAGAGAAATATAAAGGGCTTCTTGCCAATGGAGTAACAATAAAGGGCAAGTTAGAAGAGATCAAGGGTTATATGGACGATATTTATGAACATATCCAGAAAAATTAGTGGCTGCATGCTGAATCTTTGGATAATTAAGAAGAGAAGTTGAAAGACCTTCTTAATAGTGCGGGTTGTATAGAGGATGAAATATGTGAGTTAATTGCTCACAAGAATGAGAGCTTGGTTGTACTGAAGAACATTGCTCTTGATGTGCAACTTACTTCTTTGAAAGTTTATCTTAATAGATTTTCAGCAATGTTAACGTAGATGGATCACCGTGCAGGCTCATCTTCTTGCACTGGAAAACATTGCCCTTGATATGGAACTTGCTTCTTTGAAAGTTTATTACGATAGGTTTTTGGAAATGTTAACAAATGCTTCTTTGCCATGGTTTGTTTGGTATATGTAATCCCTTCAACTTATCTCACTCCTCCTTCTCATTCTTCTTCCTCTCTTCCCCTTCCTTCTTAGACTCTCTTTTGGCTTTTTGTAAGTCTACTTTTTCTTGTTTCTTGCTTTTCTCCTTGACCTTCTCTTGCGAATCCTTCTTCTTTGGATTTTTGGGTTTTCATTGGTTACTTTGTGTTTCTTGTTCTCCTTCCTCATCATCACTCATTATCCTTTCACACTAGAGTGCAACTGTTATTTGTGGTGAGGAGGTGATCTCTCTAGTGTTTCTTTGACTCCTTCTTCACCCTGTCCTTTCCCCAATGCTTCCCTTATTATAGTTGTCAAAACCCCCCCAAAGCCAATGGTTGAGGCCTTGGAGGATGACGCTTTCCTTTTTGCCTTAGTAGCCAGGGACTCTGCTCTTGTAGGTCTTTCTCTTGTTACCAATGCTTTTGCTAAAGACTCAATGGTCTTCCGCACAAAGCCATTTAGGTTCACTTCGTCAAAGGATCTTGTTGCAATACTCTCTAGCATAGGCAAGTTGATTGGGCTCATTATTGAGTTGTACCCATGGCTGGAGAGAACAGTGCATGCATCATATTGGCTTGGAGCTAGATTTCAAAATCGAGGATATCTGCCAAGTTGATGCCATCATTTGTGTAAACCATTACCTTGTTCATTCCTAACATGGCATACACATTTCTCTTCAGTCATCTCTCTACTTTGTTTGGTAGGCCCAATGCTTTTTCCACCAACTCTGCAGTCAACTCGATTTGGACTTGGCAGGTTTGTTCTTCTTCTCGCATGGTGAGATTATGCCACGTTTTCTACCAAAGGTCCAAAGGACCTCTGTGCACTTCTCATAGTTGACAACCTAGCCAGCTGTCTCCATGTACTTTTGCATATGGCACTCTTCATCTTCTTCTTCCTCTCTCTCTCTCTCTCTCTCTCTCTCTCTCTCTCTCTCTCTCTCTCTCTCTCTCTCTCTCTCTCTCTCTCTCTCTCTCTCTCTCTCTCTCTCTCTCTCTCTCTCTCTCTCTCTCTCTCTCTCTCTCTCTCTCTCTCTCATGTGGGTGGCTTATGTGTGTCTCACTCACTCTCTCATTCTTCTTCTCTCACACACATATAGAAACATACTCTCTCTCCTCTCATTCTTCTTCGTATTTTTCTTCATCCTCCTCCTCCTCCTCTTCTTCTTCTTCTTCTTCTTCTTCTTCTTCTTCTTCTTCTTCTTCTTCTCTCTCTCTCTCTCTCTCTCTCTCTCTCTCTCTCTCTCTCTCTCTCTCTCTCTCTCTCTCTCTCTCTCTCTCTCTCTCTCTCTCTCTCTCTCTCTCTCTCTCTCTCTCTCTCTCTCTCTCTCTCTCTCTCTTTTTGTAAAAGGTAATTGTATTAATTACGGAAAAATACAAGATTACTTGATTACAAGATAGTTGATGACACTAAGCCATCAGGTGAAGAAGTTCTCTCGCTCTCTCTCTCTCTCTTTATGATTACAAGAGGCACGAGGGCCCTAGGCTAACGTGTGGAAAATCCCCGTAGTAATGCACTAAAAAAGTTACACCAATCATGGCAACGACCCAAAGGCAATTGCCATATGCCAAGGAAGCAAATCCTCCCGAGGGAGCAAGTCGGCGTGTCGGATGAGATCTAGCTGCCAATGCAAGAGGCCTTTAAGCCTGGCAATATGGCGCGGTACATTAGAGGCCGAATCAAAGAGAAAAGCATTGCGCGTGGTCCAAATGTGCCAGCATCCCCAGTATCTGAAAAGGTGAAATAATATCTTCATATGCAATTGTGGCGGTGTGGGATACTTCGGGCGCACAAAAACCTAGTCGAAAGGAGTTAGTGAGGACCCCACCACAGTGCACCAAATGTGCGACAAGAGTGACTAGATATTCTTGGCGAGCAGGCAAGAAAGAAAACGATGTCGAGCCGATTCCGCCATTGTGGTACAGAAGAAGCAATTGCCATTTGAGATGCGACGCTTGGCAAGGGCCGAGGCAAGAGGAAGACCACCAATCATTACCCGCCAAAGAAAGACCTTGCATTTGAAAGGTGCCTTATTCAGCCAGCCCTCCATCAGCGTTGTCTGCCAACATGTCAGTGATTTCCGCAGTCCCCAAACAGTATTAGCTTTGTCACCCAGCCATTGGTGATCCTGAATGAGAAGATGATACACCTGATTAGTAGAGGCCTTTTCCAGACTCAACCAGCCGGCAAGGTCCCAGTCCTGCCAAGGGCGATCCACAGCCAGGGCAGGAAAGGGTTGCCTACCCTGAAGCTCCGCCGAAAGCTTTCCCCATAAATTACGGTATTCGCGCGGGATCTTGAAAAGTCGCCTAACAGTCCGAAACGATACGAGGACATTGCGCATGGCAAGGGTAGCATCCACAACTGACATCACACCTAAACGGGCCATGCGGTTAAATCTCAGTCTGAGCTGATGTTTATCTTCCCATGAAAGTAGTCTCGATACTGCCAACAATTCCAGCTGAAAGGAGTTAGTCTGCAAGCGGTCCCCTACCGGGTGCCAACAGGCCTTTTGGAGCACCACTTTCCAAGAGCCGACCAAGTGCAGTAACAAGGCGGAAGAGGGACTGGAAAAACGGGAGTCAACATTAAGGACATGCCACCAGGAGGCCTGAAGCCGGCTGTTACCATGGCGGAGCCCGCTGTCCTCAAGAAAATAACGGGCTATGATGGTCCACGGGTGATGATCCACACACATGGCACGAAAAAGGGACCAAGGGAGAGCTAGCATATGATTTTCTGCATCCAAAAGAGCTCCACCACCCATGCGCTTAGGGGTACATGTATGTGACCATGAAATCCATGAAATGCCTACCTGCAGTGAATCCTTCTTCCATAGCATGAAACGGATGGGATGAGTGAGAGCCTTCAAAGTAGTAGGCGTCCATGGCAACAATGGCAGGAAATACGATAGCATTGGGAGCATAATTGACTGAGCCACTTTGAGGTGGACATGGAAGGGCCACGCTTGCGACTTCCAATACATAAACTTTGCCGCCAGTTTTTGTGAAATCCAGTCCAGCAGGTCCTTTGGCCGTACATCCACCCCCACTGGGTATCCAAGATGCCTGACAATAGAGCCACGGGAAACCACCTGGCCTTGCCAGCCTAATGACTGTAAATCGAGCTCCGTGCAACTGAGAATGGCTGACTTAAAGGCATTGATGCGAAGCCCAGAGGCCTGACCAAAAAGCGTCCAAACATCTAATGCCTTGCGAATGTTGTCCCTGTCCGCCTGCAAAATCATAAAGGTGTCATCAGCCAACGATTGGCTAATGAAGTGCTGGCCCAAAGGAAGAGACAACCCTGCCAGCTGAGCAGAATCTGCCATGGAGGATAACATTGAAAGGACCGGGTGAGTCGCCAGGGCAAAGAAGAGAGGACTCAAAGGACAACCCTGTCTGACTGAGCGTGCAAGGACAAAGGGCTCGGTAACCCCACCATTGAGCATAACTCTGGATGAAGCCGCAACACTAATGGTGTAGATCAATCGGGACATTCGGGTACCAAAGCCCATAGCAGACATGAGATCTGCAATGAAAGACCAGTCCACATAATCAAACACCTTTTCCAAGTCCAATTGAATCAATACCACTTCCTGACTGGAGTGTCACGCATAGTCAATTGCCATTTGCACATTTAAGATATTATGCAGAATGTTGCGGCCCTTAATGAAACCATATTGGAGAGGATGCACAATAGCGGGAAGGTGCTTGTGAAGCCGATTCGCCAGCACTTTGGAGTAGATTTTATACATGGAGCCCATCAAAGAGATTGGTCTCCAGTGTTGCAGCTTTGACGGCGAAGGGACCTTTGGAATCAGTTTGATAAGGCCTTCTTTCCATGAGGAGGGCATGACCCCCGTTTCCCAAACCTGCTGAAACATGACCACCAATGGCTTCACCAACTGTGTGGCCAAGATCTGAAAGAATTCATTAGTGAGACCATCCCAGCCAGGACTTTTATCCATCGGCAGGTGCAACAAAACATCCATGACCTCCCCCTCGCAAATATCCACCTCCAAAGTGGCTTGCATATCCAATGGAACCTGCTGGCGGACCAGATGATAGAAGACCGAGCGGGCATGCGTAACCTGGCTAGAAGGCAAAGGAGAAGAGCCAAGAAGTTCCATAAAATAATTTCTGCACATATTGACAATGGACTGCGGATCAGTGACCATGCGACCCTCCGAATCCTGGAGTCTGGTCATATTGTCGCGAGTCGGAGACGCATGCAAGGCGCGAAAGAACTTATGAGACTGGCAGGCACTATCTTGCAATGTGTCAGTCAAGTTATGCAGCTTGGCCTGCTGATAAGATTTCAACTGAAATACTTGAAGAAGATGGGCCAAACGCCTCTCCAATGACAGCAGAAAATCATCATCTGGGGAAGCCTGGAGCAAGGAACGGACCAAAGCCAGTAACTCCTCTGCTGCAGATCGACGACGGCGACAAAGCGAGGCATGATGGATCCCATACTGCCGAGCAACACGATGTACATTAGAGAGCAACCGTGCAAATGAAGGCAAGCCCTCAGAGGCGAAGTCCAATAAGAACCTCTCAATCAATTGCTGCATATAGCCCTGAAAAATTGAATGCTTCAAATAAGAGGAGTTGAAACGTAAAGGGAGCCTATCCAGCAACTGCATAAAAGGTGCAATAGATTGTGCCCGCATCTCCAGCTGGAGGGGGAAATGATCCGACAACGCATACTGCTGCAAGACCTTCATTTCCAGCATCTCGGGAAGAAAATCGTCCCCCTGCATGATATACATTCTGTCCAGCCGCGACCAAGTAGTTGCATATTGTGCGGAATGAAAAGTAAACCCTGAAAAAGAAGGGTGAAGCCACGACCAAAGATCCTGCTTAAGTACGTGCAAAGCAAAGGAATTCCACACCCGGCTTTCCGGCGCATCCATTACCGAATGCGCTGAAGTGGACTGAGAAGAGTGAATACACATATTGAAATCTCCCATCAAAAGTCCCCTTCAGCCAAGTGACATGGAGGCCTGCAAAGTGGACCAAAGATCCCGTCGGGATGCGGGATCATTCGGCGCATAGAGGCCCAATAACCATAAAATCTCTCCTTCAAATAAGACTTCGATAACCAGAAAGCGGCCCTGCACATCATTTTTAATAAGAACAGGCTGATATTTCTCATGGACAATCATCAGCACGCCCGAATAGTGCGTAGCATGGGTACCTGCATAAAACAGACGGAATCCATGACAATCCACAACTTTTCCTACTTCACCGTGACTTTTGTGCTCAACTGCACACAATACATCCCACTGGTTTTCATGCAAGACGGTCCACATGGCATGTTGCTTATGGCGAGAGCAAATGCCTTGCACATTCCACGTGGCTATCTTCATATATCTTCAAAAAAGGAAGTCAGGAATGAGGCACCTGTTGCCTTGATTTCACCTTTTCCGCGAGAGCCTCCAGGACGCCCTCATCCAGAAAATCAGCCAGTACTGCAAACGAATTCTGGCGACCTGCTTTAGAGGTAGAGGGTAAATCCACTGCCTTGGGAGTGGGGCGGGAATAACACCGATCCCAGGGTGTAATCACATTACCTTTGGTATCAAACGCCAGCTCAGCAGGAGGGCCTTTGGGACCGTCGGTATAGACTTTCCTTGGAGCTTGATTACGGGGGGCAGACGGGGCCGTAGTCCGCGAAGCCTGCTGTGAAGTGACCATTTCTTTTCTGCGCGTATACGTGCGCACAGAATCCTGGGAAGCAGTAGACCCAAGATCTGCCAGGCCTGCATCCAACCTTTTACCTTTTTTGGGACGTGCCTCAATCCAGTCCGTGCGACGGGAATCCAAGCCCAGGACCGGTTGTTTGCCTTTATCCATGACATGAGGTGACTGAAGGGCTTCCTGGGGCGGGGCATCAAGCACCATGTCATCCTTGGGTAGCACAACCTGCGCATCCTCCAAAGACGGTTGCCTTTCAGGGCATTTAGCCATGAAATGCCCCAATTTCCCACATGAAAAGCAGTGCCCCGCAAAGTTGCCCCATTTCAAGCGAAAATGCAGAGGATGCATGCCTGAACAATTGAGGCGAAGCCACGTGGGCCTTTTCCTGGCCGTGTCCCATAACATGCATAAACGGTTCCGGTTCATTGCCCTGAGGCTTGGGGGAACCAGCACTGTTTCCACAACCGCCATCGCATCCTTCAACATTGGCCAATAGACCACTGGACAATTTTCCACTTCCACCCACACCGGGCATTCTCGTTGAAGCAAACACTGGAAGTCGGCCATGGGGCGCCATGGTACAACATGGACCAGGCGGCGATCAAAGAATAGTGGCAACTTGGACAGGAGCTCAGCTCGATGCGTTTCCGATTTCAACAACACTTCATAAAAGCCGCGAGGGCAAAGGAAGATCTCCTCAACACGCTCCCCTTGCAATAAATGGTGCATCCACTGGCGAATATGCGACAGCACTGGGATCCTGCCAGTGAAGAAAAGGATAACTGCACGATCATAAAAAACCGAGAAGGATCGCAAGACTGATTTGGGGTCCACCGTAGCTTCCAGCACATCATCCGTTCCCGCTTCAAAAAAAGATTCAGTATTATGCTGGACATAATTGCCAAGCTGAGTATTGGCAAAGTCTAGCAAATGCTCCTAGTCAATTTCCTGCGAATCCACAGGATCAGAGGCCACTTGCGCATAGGAACGTTCCTGAGGACCCATTGGCTCATCAGAAGTATGCTTGGAGCGTTTTCCAGCAGGCGGCAGTTCAGAACCCGGCAGTTCAGAACCCGGAGGCAGCTCCTCCGTGCATGGCACCATATCCTCTGGCTCCTCTGCATCGGAATCAGGGCCAAAGGCTGCCACCGTCCGGTCGAGAAAATCCATATCTAGGCCAGCCATACTGCTGTCTTCTCGCTCGCGCTCTCTCTCTCGCCCTCGCTCTCTTTCTTTCCTGTGCAGCGGCGCTGTCCAAGGGCGGATTCCACAAACACAGCCAATGAAACCGGAGCTTTACCTGTCAGCCTGAGTCATGGCCTATCCCACGAACGCGTGTAGCAGGGCGCAACCCTAACAGTGCACGGGCTTGAGGGTGGACCACAGGTCTGGCAGGCGACGGCCACGTGGGATAGTCGAGGGCGCAGGGTAGGGGCCTCGCCAGCAGAAACCCTAAACACAGAGGGCGAACGGGCGAGACGCAGGTGCAGAGCCCACCGCTCAGGCGGGCGATAGCAGGGTGGGGGCCGCTGGCGATGGGCCGACCAGCAGCGGGGCGGGGGACTCAGTCGCAGACGACGAGGCGTTGGAGATAAGCAACGAGGTGCCAGAGGCAGCCGTAGTCGACGGGGCTTCAGGGGCAGGCGACGGGCCTGCGGGCGACGGCCAGACGACAGCTGCAAGTGACGATGGGGAACCAGATGATCAGGCGCTGACGACGGGGAACCAGGCGATGGCGACGCTGGCGATGCATCTTCTCGCTCCCGCCATTGCGTTTCTCTCCCTTCTCTAATATCTCTCTCTCTCTCTCTGTCTCTCTCTCTCTCTCTCTCTCTCTCTCTCTCAAAATCTGTGTGTGTGTGTGTGTGTGTGTGTGTGTGTGTGTGTGTGTGTGTGTGTGTGTGTGTGTGTGTGTGTGTGTGTGTGTGTGTGTGTGTGTGTGTGTGTGTGTGTGTGTGTGTGTGTGTGTGTGTGTGTGTGTGTGTGTGTGTGTGTGTGTGTGTGTGTGTGTGTGTGTGTGTGTGTGTGTGTGTGTGTGTGTGTGTGTGTGTGTGTGTGTGTGTGTGTGTGTGTGTGTGTGTGTGTGTGTGTGTGTGTGTGTGTGTGTGTGTGTTGGTTGATTGGATAGTTAGGTTAGTAGGTTCTGTCTTCGTTATTGTAAGTTGGTAAGTTATTTTAAGTCATCACAAAATAGTCCTATGGGATAAGTATTTCGAGACTCGGATACCTTCTCGTGTAGGACCATTTTGCATGGGTATGGAAAATAGTTGCTTTAAATGTGCTTGCATCAAAGTGCTATATATATTTTTGGAGATGATCATTTATATATTTCATTGCAGCTAATGTATGGGCTCTAATAGAATGAATGTGTGAAAAATGAAAGAGTTAGCAAGGGGACAAGGGACGCATGTTGCTAAATGTACAAGAATTGCAAAGATTCGAAGAAACACGAGGACTACTTCAAGTTCTTCAGACTTTAAAAATCTTGAGACCAAGATGAATGAGTTGATTGTTTAAGTGCTTGGGCTAGCACTTTTTGTGATAATATATGCTTCTTTGTTATGAAGCCTATGTGGAATGTGCTAAGATGTGTAATGCTTTTGATATAACAAAGCATATTTTAGTAAAATGTATTGAGTGTGTATAATATGATGTCTCTCTCTTGAAGTTTACAATGGAATAGTTTTGATAATCTAGTGATGGTTGGTATATTTACATTTGGTATTTTATATTTGAGATTTGAATAAAAGCAATACATTTAATTTTGAAATCAAACCATGTCTTTGACAAAATGTGTTAATAACCATTTATGTGGTTATATGTTTGCTTTGTTTTGTTTGTTAGTTGGAACGGATCAATTGTGCATGTGTTTATAGCTAAATTGTCTATCTCACCAAGAACTCTCTCTCTCTCTCTCTCTCTCTCTCTCTCTCTCTCTCTCTCTCTCTCTCTCTCTCTCTCTCTCTCTCTCTCTCTCTCTCTCTCTCTCTCTCTCTCTCTCTCTCTCTCTCTCTCTCTCTCTCTCTCTCTCTCTCTCTCTCTCTCTCTCTCTCTCTCTCTCTCTCTCTCTCTCTCTCTCTCTCTCTCTCTCTCTCTCTCTCTCTCTCTCTCTCTCTCTCTCATGGGTGGACTCAACGTCTTTATAAATAGATACATTGACTGGGTTGCATGCATTGACTCAAATACATTGACTTGGTATTGTGTATCTTGATATTTAATATTTAATATTTAAATATTTAATGTACTCGTACATATATGCTAAGCAATGCCTTCGATGGAATGTGTTGATAATAGATTTTGTGGTCATCCAATCAATATGGGGTGTTCTCATCGAGCAATTGGCAAAGACTATGTGTTGCATGTTTGTAGGGGTATACTTACTTCCACAAGGTATGAGCGATGACAAATTGCTAGGCTCAAGGCTCAAAAAGGGATTTTAGATCATGGCAGACCCATTCATTGGGATATTGAACACTTGCCTTTTCATCAAGAGATTCCAAGTGGTCATCACATGAACTAGGCCAACAACGGTTTTGTATAGACCTAGCTAATGGTTTGCCATCAACAAATAGAACCATTAGGGGATTTCAAGCCTGATGACAGTTTGGTGTGGATTTGACGAATGCTTTGCCATTGGCGGGTGGTTGCAATGGCCTTAATCATGTGATTATCGAGTCATATGCTAATAATATTTCAACCAAAATGGGGAAAATCATAATGAAGTGGTTTGTAAGAGTGTGTCTCGCCATGTTGAAATTGTAAATGGGGATGATGAGCCAGTTGAACAACATGTTGGTATCTATTTGGCTATGATGCATGTTGATCATGTTATGCCTAATGTTTTAACATCAACAAATTTGGGAATCACCACAACGTGAAAATCCGTAGTTAATGAGTCACATGTTGATAATATTGATAATTTTTATCCCCAAAATGGTGGATTGTGCTCCATTTTACATGCTTTGCCTGTAGTGAATGTTCATCTAGCAACAACTGCATTGCTATTTCCAGAGCCAAATGTGCATTCCATGGGGAGTCTTTCTTAAATATGTGAGAGGTGTTTAGCTAAGTTGTGGAGATGCGAGACTCAAGTGCAAGGGTATATTTTGTTTGGAAGGCACTGCTATCGAAATGAAAAAGTAATGTTTCCACCGTTGCAATGTCCACCATAGTCATTGCATGATTTGTTGCATGGTATGCACCCTTAGAGTAGGATATTTAAAAATAGCATATGAGCATACAATAGTGCTCTTGTATTTGTATCACTTGGAGCTAATGTTGATGAGTTGCCTATTGTTTGGAATGGTTACACCTTTAAAGTGCATGGCTCTGTTTATCACCGTATAAGTACTTTGTTTCTTGATGTGCAGCGTCAAGAAAGGCCAAGATTTGCACAATTCTATGTTTATGATACAATTACGAGTTGCTTAATCGATTGGGGATTATGGATGATTTATTACCAAATTTGATAAGGGAGCTTCAGTGTATGATACATCGACACTTGTATGCATAGACTTTTAGGTCCGTGGGTTTGCAATTGCAAAATAATCTCATGCAAGAACCAAGAATGAGTATTTTTGGTGTTGAAAGAACCAACAAACAGTACTCTACTCCTACAGCAAAACTGAGGTTGTAGCTATCATGCCGGGGTAGGGTGAAGAGGATACTCTTGATCGTTAGGATATTCATGTTTACACTCAAGGTGGTCGATGTGTTGCTATTTCAAACTTGCACAGAGAATATATGCCAATGCTATATGTCCTCCTTTTTCCTATGGGAGATGATGATTGGCATGTAAAGGTTCCCTATAGTAATGCTAGTTCTCTTGTTAATATATATGAATGTCCAATAAAAATTTGTGTTACCCAAATGCAATTTTATGCATTCCATCTTCAAGTGCCCAAAGATACTGAGGTGTGCATATTGCATGGTGGTCGACTATTGCAATAGTTTATTGTTAATGCTTATTGTAGTATAGAGTTGTGCAGGTTAACTTGGTGTCGCCAAAATTAGTTAGTGTTGCGATCAGAGGCCTACAAAGGTGTGGCAGACATGGTGGGGGCAAACGATAATGGGCCAATGCAGATTGTTGGTGCCTCTGTTAGCAAAATGATAGTTTTACCGTCATCATTCACATGCAGACCAATGCATATGTATCAATTATATTAGGATGCCATGGCTATAGTGCAATGCGAGGGGAAACCTAACCTTTTTATAACAATGACGTGCAATCCAAAGTAGTTGGAGATAACTAATGCTTTGTTTCCTGGACAGAGTGCTTATGACCATTCAAATTTGACTACTCGCGTGTTTCATAAAAAATATGTTGATTTAATGTACATGTTGTTACAGTGACCTGTTTGAAAAAAATGCAAGCTATGTTACTGTGATTGAATTCCAAAAGAGGGGGCTATGACATTCTCATACTTTGCTAATTTTAGAGCAGTCTTTTAAACCTTCTGAAGCATGTCACTATGATATGTTGGTTTGTGTTGAGTTGTCGGATAGAGTTAAGTTTCTAGCCTTATTTTAGACAATTTCAAAGTGCAACATTCATGGCCCTTTCGGAGGAGTGAACCCCAAGAGTCCCTGCATGGATAAGGGTAGATGTACTAAAGACTACCTACAAAAATTAGTGGGCATGACAACGGTTGATAGTTTTGGCTATCCCATCTATCAAAGATGAGACGATGGAAACTTTGTGATAATAAACGGTAATGTTATTGATGATAATCAATGGATTGTTCCATAGAATCATTTCTTGAGTAAGAAACACAATGTGCACATAAATGTGGAGGTGTGCTTGACGGTAGTGGGGATGTTAAGTATTTGTATAAGTATGTGTACAAGGGGCATGACCATGCAATCGTCAAATTTTCTATTGGGGTTGATTTAGTACGGAATGGTGGCAATGTTCAGGAGGTGGATGACATTCAAAGTTATTTAGATACATAATATGTTTCTGCCTTTGAGGTATGTTGGCAGATCTATGATTATGCATCACATGATGAAAAGCCTGATATATAGCATTTGTAGGTGCACTTACGTGGTGAGAATTATGTGGTGTTTCAAGATATAGATTTCAGTGGTATATTATCTATATCTTGAAACATGTGGTATATTATGTCTCCAAGATACCTAATAGAAAGAAAGCTTCGTATTACTTAAGAAATCATTAGAAAAATCTTCATCCTCGAGCAAAATATGCAAAGCTGAAGTAGGAAATGATCCCACAATTTTCATTGGTAATCACATGGGTGATGCGATAGTCTTATCTCTCTCTTTAGAACTTGCATTGGAACAAAAATCACAATATAAGTATGTGGAACAACTAACAAAGACCATTCAATTCAACAATAATAATACTTGGTTGAACAAACGTTGATGCAGGATCACCAAACAACCCAAATCCTTGAATCCATACTTAAACTAATGCCTCGATATCTTATTAGTCTGATAGCATTGAAATCTATTCTTATGGTTAACCTCGTACATATGCGCCCAAAAACATTGCATATACCCACAATGTACAACTTCCATGACTTTCACACCATGTGAAGATTTTACCCTTGAAAATGCAACGTATAGCTGACCATGTGTAAATACTGGTGCCTTTAGATAAAGCCCAACCATGGACATAGTTTATCCCTATGACTTTTTGACTATCATAGCGAATGCCAATCAGATGGATCACGGGAATATAGCATGGGAACATACCAGTCACACTGACGGTATATAAGGTGTAAGAGGGTATTTTGAGGCATCACAGAAATTATCAAGAAACTCTCTTTTCACCTTCTCAAGCTTCCATGGCTTCGTCTTCTTCTTCCTCTCTCCCTCTTTCTCTCTCTTCTTCTTGCCTTTCTCTCTCCTCTCCCTCTTCTTCTACAGTCCTTCTCTCTCTCTTTCCCCTTAGTTAGGACAGTTAGGTCTTCTTCATTACAAGTGGTATCAGAGCTTTGTCCTTGATCCTTCTCTTTCCCCATAGATTTAGGGCTCTCACAGTTTCCGACAATTAGAAAGCTCTAGTTACATCTCTTTCATAGGTACACAGGAGTACTCAGGCAGGCTATCAGCCCTCTTGAAGACTATGGCAGCCTTTCTTGGAGCTTTCCCAAGAACCATGGACAAATCTGGAGGCGGGCAGACAAATTTGACAGGTCGTCACTAATTTTCATGCAAGTTTTTTAGGGTTTTGGGCAAAAAGGAGGGCAGCACAGTTAGAGAAGGCCAAAAACTCAGTTACTTTTCAAGAAGACCTTCTCTCTCCTCTTTTCTTAAGCTGCCATGGAAGCTTGAGAAGGTGAAAAGAGAGTTTCTTGATCATTTCTGTAATGCATCAAAATACCCTCTTACACCTTATATACCGTCAGTGTGACTGGTATGTTCCCATGCCATATTTCCGTGATCCATCTGATTGGCATTCGCTATGATAGTCAAAAAGTCATAGGGATAAACTATGTCCATGGTTGGGCTTTATCTAAAGGCACCAGTATTTACACATGGTCAGCTATACGTTGCATTTTCAAGGGTAAAATCTTCACATGGTGTGAAAGTCATGGAAGTTGTACATTGTGGGTATATGCAATGTTTTTGGGCGCATATGTACGAGGTTAACCATAAGAATAGATTTCAATGCTATCAGACTAATAAGATATCGAGGCATTAGTTTAAGTATGGATTCAAGGATTTGGGTTGTTTGGTGATCCTGCATCAACGTTTGTTCAACCAAGTATTATTATTGTTGAATTGAATGGTCTTTGTTAGTTGTTCCACATACTTATATTGTGATTTTTGTTCCAATGCAAGTTCTAAAGAGAGAGATAAGACTATCGCATCACCCATGTGATTACCAATGAAAATTGTGGGATCATTTCCTGCTTCAGCTTTGCATATTTTGCTCGAGGATGAAGATTTTGCTAATGATTTCTTAAGTAATACGAAGCTTTCTTTCTATTAGGTATCTTGGAGACATTGCCCTTTTTTGTTGGCATCATCCATTTGCTTGTGGTGCTTGGAAACAATCGAGTGTCTCGTACTTGGTCTTCATGGCTTGCTAATGTGTAATGTCCCCATTACTTAGTTTATTTTAAGGTGCGTATACGTGTTGTTGCATGTCCACACATGAAAAAACTGTAGAATCTCTACAAGATTCACAAGAAGCAGGGCTTTACTAGAATAGTCTGAAATCTCTAATATCATGTTTAGATGACTTAATTCTAACTTTAGATAGATCCAAATATATTTTCTGGTTTATTTTGAACAGAATGATTGCTCTTTGTCTTGTGGAATAGAGTCTTCTCCTTCTCGATCAGCATCTCGTCCTGTTAAGATTGCTCATATCCCTCCTTCTAGTCATCCCCAAGACCTCAATTTATAGTTTTGCAAGGGAGGGTAGAAGAGAGAGGACACTTTCCTTTTTGTGTTTTTCGATGGCATCATCGATGACAAAGAGAGAACGCTTTCTTTTAGCGCCTAGCTTTAAAGCTTATACTCTCTTTTTTCACTATTTTTGTTTTTTTCTACCCTGCAACTTGTTTGGATCATAACTTTGTCATTTGAGCTCCAAGTATAGTCATTCGGGTACTCAAAATGATCAAAACACATCTGATCAACAAAGCCAATCCAGAAAGAATTACGAAAATCCATCAAAAATAGGCAAAAATAATGCTTTTTGTAAATCACATTATTTTTATCCCTCTTTTTGTCTTGGATGACTTATTCCCTTCAAAATAAGTCACAGTATATATTTGGACCCATCTCAAATTAAGTCATCTAAACATGATATTAGATATTTCAGACTATTCTAGTAAACGAGTCCTGCTTTCTATAAATCTTGTAGAGATTCTGCAGTTTTTCCATGTGTGGACGTGTAACACCATGTATACACACCTTAAAATAAACCAAGTAATGGATGGGGACATTGCATTCTTTCATCCTTAGAGAAACCGAGATGTCCTCATCTCAAGAGAAACTTAGGGTATTATTTCATAAGGGTTACCTCATTTGTCAAGAATCACGTAGTGGAGGGACTTGCTCAAGATGCTGCGCCGAACACACACAGAATGCACAAGGAGAAGCTCACTCAAGAGACAAGAAGAGAGATGGAGGCCAAAACGTTTTCTTGCTAGTTTCTTCTTCTTCTTCCACACACCTTTCAATGCACACAAAGTATAGATAAGATACAACATAAAGAAAAGTGGCCTACTAAGTCAAACAATGCATAACCGACTACACCAATCGACTGGCTCTATAACTATGCCAGCTGTAAATAGGTGTAACAACCTGAATATAATAAGTAATGAGTCAGTGGCCATGTGAGGGTCATAATGACCACACTGATGTGCTAAGTGTAGACGTGTGGACCCATCTAACCAGGCGGTCCATCATCAATGTCCACATGTGTTGAGCTTGTCATCTCAACACTCCCCCTCAAGCTCAACTGTATCTCTGCAACTCCAAGTAAGCTTCGAAACTTTTGAAGCTTCTCTGTACCCAATGCCTTCGTGAAGATGTCAGCTATCTGATGCTGTGTGCTGACATACACCAAGTCAATCTCACCTGCTAGTATTTTCTCTCTCACAAAGTGGTAGTGTACCTCAATATGTTTTGTCCTGGCATGGAACACAGGGTTCCTAGCCAACTATGTACTGCTCATGTTGTCACAATAAATGACAACTGGACCTTCCACCTGCACATCCAAATCAGCCATTAACTTTTGTAGCCATACTACCTCACATGCTGCAACAGCAGCACCTCTATACTCAACCTCTGTACTCGGCAAAGCAACTGTAGATTGCTTTTTGCTACTCCAAGCAACTGCTGCACTACCAAGAGAGAACATGTATCCACTGGTAGATCTTCTGTCAGACATACTACCAGCCCAATCTGCATCTGTATATCTAAACACATGTACATTTGTACCTGCCTCATAGAAAAGTCCATAATGTAATGTGGACTTCACATATCTCACTGACTGCATCCAAATGTGGCTTTCTAGGTACTTGCATAAACTGACTCACAAGACCAACAGCGTAGCTCAAGTCTGGCCTTGTAATGGTCATGTAGATCAAACTCCCCACTATCCTCCTGAACATAGTAGAGTCTTCTATCTCATCCCCAACATCAGCACTCAACTTTACATTCTGCTCCAACGGGACTGAAAGTGGTTTGCATGCTGTCATACCATACTTGGACAACATATCCAAGCCATATTATCTTTAGGACAGCCATATACCATCATCACATCTGATCACCTCAATGCCAAGGAAAAACCTTAGCTCACCTAAATCCTTCATCTCAAACTTCTTCTTTAAAAAATCCTTAACTTCAGCAATCCCACTATCACTATCACCTGTAATAATCAAGTCATCCACATAGATGACTATGATGACCAAACCTACATCTCCCTTTCTCACATAAAGTGAGTGATCGGCATCAGAAACATAAAAACCAATATTGACAAGATACTCTCTGATCTTGTCAGGCCATGCTCTAGGTGCTTGCTTGAGCCCATATATCGCCTTCTTCAACCTGCACACATACGTGGGATGCTCTAAATCTTCATAACCTGCTGGCTGATCCATATACACTTCTTCTTGCAAATCACCATGCAAGAAGGCATTCTTCACATCCATTTGCTGCAACCTCCAATGTTTGGCTGCTGCCAAAGCAATCACACATCTGACAGTTGCCATCCTAGCAACTGGACTGAAGGTTTCATCATAATCTATGCCATATGTCTGGGCATAGCCTTTTGCAACCAGCCTAGCTTTGTACCTACTAATAGAACCATCTGCATTGTGCTTAATCTTATAAACCCACTTACATCCAATAGCTTTCTTTCCCTTCGGCAATGATACTAGATCCCAAGTCTTATTGGCCTCTAATGTAGCCATCTCCTCATCCATTGCTGCATCCCAATGAGCATGACCAACAGCCTCCTCAAAACATGTGGGCTCAACATCCTCAACTAGTTTCACCATATAAGCATAATGGTGAGCTGCATAACCTTCAAAACCAAATCTTTTAACAGGGTATCTGACCTTGCTAGATCTGCATACCACCGGATCACTGAATGGAGCCTTTACATTATTATGAGCTCTCTATACACTTGGTGTCTTGACAGAAGGAATACCAAGCTCATCATCTAAGCTCTCTGAGCCACTGGAGTCTCCATCAAGAACTCCATCAATGCCATCTGACACTTTATTCTTTCCTTTGTCTTTACCTGTAGTGCTACTAGATGCACCTGAAGATGTAGAGGCACTCCTTAGTCTCCCAGACCAAGGACTACTAGATGATGTCTCTGGTCCACTAAGAGTCTGTGATTCTTGCTTTTCAGCCTGCACATGAGTATCATGATCATCATTATCATCCAATGCATCACCACTAGTTGCATACCAACTGCTCATTTTATCAAAGATGACATCCCTGCTCACTCTGAACTTACATGTGACAGGGTTATAACAGCGATACTCTTTCTGCTCTAAAGAGTATCCAATAAAGACACAATTTTTAGCCTTTGGATCCAGTTTCTTCCGCAACTCATCTGGCACATGAACATACGCAATGCATCCAAACACTTTAAAGTGTGATACATCAGGCTTCTTGCCAGTAAAACATTCTTCAGGAATCATACCATGAACTGCAGCTGTGGAAGTTCTGTTCATAATATAAACAGCAGTATGAACAGCCTCAGACTATAAATGCTTAGGCATATTCTTTTCAGCCATCAAGGCGCGTGCAACTTCTGCAATATGCCTGTTTTTCCTTTCTGCAACCCCATTTTGCTGTGGGGTATACCTGCATGTGAACTATCTCTTTATCCCACGAGACCTCAGAAAATCACTGAACTCATTCGAGAGGTACTCTCCCCCTCCATCTGACCTCAAGCACTTTACTTTCAAGCATGTTTCTCTTTCAACTACAGCCTTGAAAGTTTTAAAGTGCTCAAACGCTTCACTATTTTCCTTCATAAAATATACCCACAGCTTCCTATAACAATCATCAATGAATGTGACAAAGTATGAACTGCCTCCAAGAGATACATTTTGTGTAGGCCCCCAAATGTTTGTATGCACAACATCAAGGATATTTCTGCTTACATCTCTGTCATGTGAAAAGGGTTGTCTTGCTTGCTTACCAAACTGACATGCTTCGCATGCCTTATGAAATTCTGCAACTCTAAATGTAGGCAAACCTGTAACCAACCCTTTGGACTGCATTAATTTCAGCCTTTGTACATTTGCATGTCCAATGCGTTTGTGCCAAATTTCAATATCTGCAACAACACCTTTTCCTTTAGCATACATAGCAACATTCATAGTAGGAATTCCAGCATCCAGAGTAAACATACATCCAACTCTACTTCCCTTTGCTAGCAACCTGCACTTGTCATTGAAGTCCTTCTACAAAGCAGCCCTTTGCATTAAATCTGACTTGCAGCCCTTGCTCTACCATTTGACCGACTGACACCAAGTTCTTTGTAATAGATTGCACATGTAATACATCTGAAAGACTCTTTATCTTACCATCATGCAAGGACAAGGGAACTTTTCCAATGTGTGAAATTGGGTGGCATGAATCATCACCCGTCTGCACATAACCTGCATTTTGCAAATCCTGCATCTCTCCAAACCATTCTGCATGGCTAGTCATATGATTGGATGCACCAGAATCAACATACCAAACATCATCATGTATTCTCTTTCCTGTAACAGCATTCAGCATATGCTGCACAACAAATAGACGTTCATTTTTGTCTTCATTCTGTCGTGAAGACGATGCATAGTTTCCTTGCTGCAACTTACCACTCCGAATATCATCTTTCTTAGCATAACATTGGGCTGCAATATGACCTGTTTTTCCACAGTAGTGACACACAATACCAGAGTTGTTAGAACCTCTGTTCTGCCATCCACCTCTTCCTCTAAAGCTCCCCCTGCCTCTAAAGTTACCATGACCTCCTGAAACCTGCATATCGCCAAATTGCTGATTCAATCTATTTTGCTGGTTGTCACTACCACGTCCTGTACCATGGCCTCTTGAAGAGAACCTGCCACATCCCCTTCCTGAACTGGAGTAGAAAGCTTGGACCTGTTCACCACTTCTTTCAGATGTCTCACTCTGCATGTTGATCTCTTCAGTGATCATAAGGGAGACCAACTCATCGAAATCTGGAAATGGCTTTCTGACATATACGGAAGTTACAAAAGACTTCCAATCCTTTTCATTGTTAAGTCCACCCAAGGTAGACGACATCAAATCATCATCATCGGGCATTGCATCAATCGTTGCCAATGCATCTGCAATGCTTCTTACCTTCAGTGTATACTCATTGATAGACATCTTCCCTTTCTTTAATGTATTCAACTCTTGCTTGAGTTGAATCTTTCGTGCCTTTGTATTTACAAAAAACATACTTTCAAGTATGGTCCAAGCTGCATATGAATTCTCTCCATTTCTAATGTGTCCCAGCATATTATTGTCAATTACTGCAGACAACCAATACATTACCTTTTTATCTTTTGCATTCCATTCCTTCCGTGCCTTTGTCTCTTCTGCAGTTGGAGGATCACTCACCTCCGGCTCCTTTTCTTCACCTAAAACAAACTCGTAGAGGCCTTTTCCAATAAGGAAGTTTGTGACACAGAACTTCCATGATGGGTAGTTGTTCTTGTCAAGCTTCTCAATGATGGGGCTTCCACTGTTCTCTGCCATTATCACAAAACTAATACCAAACAGCAAGCAAATCTTCTGCAACCTTTGACCTATAGTGCACAGCAATACACCAGACAGCCTTTTTCACTGTCTGCTCAACAATACATGCAATCTGCAACCTATTTGCAGATAAACCTTATGTTTGCTTCCTGCAAACACCTCAAGAATTACAGATTCGCAATATGTAACCTGCGCACCCACTTTCGGTCAAAACAGCCGAAATCACAGTGTACCCTGAAACTGCTGTCCGCAACCTTGCGGCTCTAAAACGGAGCCTGAAATGGCCTCAGATGCCCTTCGCGCACACCAAATCTCACTGCAATCTGAGATTTTTGCTCGACCCTGCTTCTGGTGCCTCCACAGACACTATCCAAGAGAGAGAGTGGAAGAATGGAAGAGCTTCTTACCCGTGTCTTGCTTGCTTGAACCTTGCTTTTTCTCCTTCGCTTCATCCTTTGAAATCAGCCTCTCTCAGTGGCGCGGCTCTAATACCATGTCAAGAATCACGTGGTGGAGGGACTTGCTCAAGATGTTGCGCCGAACACACACAGAATGCACAAGGAGAAGCTCACTCAAGAGACAAGAAGAGAGATGGAGGCCAAAACGTTTTCTTGTTGGTTTCTTCTTCTTCTTCCACACACTTTTCAATGTACACAAAGTATAGATAAGATACAACATAAAGGAAAGTGGCCTACTAAGTCAAACAATGCATAACTGACTACACTAGTCGACTGGCGCTATAACTATGCCAGCTATAAATAGGTGTAACAACCTGAATATAATAAGTAATGAGTCAGTGCCCATGTGAGGGTCATAATGACCACCGACATGCTAAGTGTAGACGTGTGGACCCATCTAACCAGGTGGTCCATCATCAATGTCCGCATGTGTTGAGCTTGTCATCTCAACATCATTGACCCAAGTGGCATCCTCTTCAGGATAACCCTTTCATTGGATGAGATATTCTCTAAGGGTCCTATTCCTAAGGATTCTTTATTTTACATCTAAGATTCTATTAGGTTGAAGTTCAAGTAAACCTTGGCTCAACATTACAACTTGCTGATCATCAAGAATATGATCAGGATTAGGTACATAAGGCTTCAAGAGACTTACATGGAATACATAATGAACTTTTAGGATTTCAGGAAGTTGCAGCTTATGAGCATTAGGTCCAAGAGCCTTTATGACTTTGTAAGGTCCACAGTATCTTGGGCTTAGCTTCTTGAATTTTCCCAAGGATAAAGTCCTCTTTGGGCGTACACAGATAAAAATCTTGTCCCTTTCTTCGAAGATTCTTTTCTCCCTAGATCAACATAGATTTTCTGCCGATCCTTGGCAACTTGTATATCTTGCTTAATGGTTTTGACTTGTTTGTCCATCTCTTCAAGTATCTTCTTAGAAGCTTCAACCTTCAAGGTAGGGTCGGAGAAGTTTAGTGGGGCTAGGCATTCTTGTCCATATATAGAGCTTGAAATGGGATCATCTAAATGCTTTGATACCACTTGTAACGTACATGCCTTTGATTACATGACGAGTAATGTTTTAGTAGTCGCCCAGAGTTTACCTTCCAGCCCTCGCCATCCATACTCTAACCAGAATGATCAAATTTTGTCCCCGGCTATTTAACCCTAGGTTTACCCCACAAGGGAAGTGTCCTGTCGTTACCCACAGAGGACTCCTGAAGGTTCCTAATTGATCTAACAATCACCTATCAACAATTAGCTCACATCCGGAGGTGTCCCTCGAGAGGGCCCCATTATTTAGTTTATTTTGAGGTGTGTATACATGGTATTGCACGTCCACACATGGAAAAACTGCAAAATCTCTACAGGATTTACAAGAAGCATGACTGGTTTACTAGAATAGTCTGAAATCTCTAATATCATGTTTAGATGACTTAATTTTGACTGTAGATGGATCCGAATATATAATGTGACTTATTTTGAAGGGAATAAGTTGTCCAAGACAAAAGAGGAATAAAAATAATTCAATTTACAAAAATTGTTATTTTCGCCTATTTTTTATGGATTTTTGCAATTCTTCCCACACTTGCTTGTTGATCAAATGTATTCCAATCGTTTTGAGTACCCAATTGACTATTATTGGAGTTCATATGACGAAGTTATGATCCAAACAAGTTGCGGGGCAGAAAAAAATAAAAATAGTGAAAAAAAATATAAGCTTTAAAGCTAAGCGCTAAAAGAAAGTATTCTCTCTTTGTCATTGATGATGTCATCAAAAAACGCAAAAAAAAAAAACAAGTGTCCTCTCTCTTCTACCCCCCCTTGCAAAACTATAAATTGAGGGCTTGGGATGACCAAAAGAAGGGACATGAGAAATCTTGATAGAACGAGATGTTGATCGAGAAGGAGGAGACTCTATTCCACAAGATGAAGAGACATCATTACGTTCAACCCAAGGAAGGGGATATGTTGAAGGTCTCTCATCCTCTTCTACTCTGATCTGAGAAGAGAAGACACTAAAGAACTCTATCCTATTCTATCATACCTCTACTCTCATCTCTATTCCGTCATGGCCCCGAAGAAAAAGAATTTAGAAGCGGAAATCGCAAATGACTCTACTAACCTGGAAGCAATAGTTGGAGTTGTGAGCATGGGAGTCACTAACAAAGTCACGGGCGCGGATAACAACCCTTTACCAACCGCGATACCACAGGTTTTTCTAAAAAAATTCTATCCAAATTCAATAGAAATAAGATAAGTCTCTTGAGAAATACTAACTTAAGGCCAAGAAACTTGGTTATAAGAATTGGGAAGTTAGAGACCCCAAAATCTAGATACCCTTAGTTAAATCCCAAGAAGGGGAAGATTTCATTATGTGAAACTCAAGTATCGATTGCTACTAGAATTAAGCATCACTTGAAAGTTGCATGATTGATTGAAGCCATATCTACTTGCAGACATCAATCTCGTTTATGATTTTATAGATTAGATCCTGATTGAATTAATAATTGGAACATATAAGAATTGAGGAGCCGTATACCTTCCCCAAGGATAGGTGTTTAATCCCCATACCAAGTGGGAATTTTTTTACTGCCGCGCAAGTGTGGACCCGGCTCCGATGGTGAGAGGTCTCCCAGCAGGGATGGTGTTAAGTAGGAGGTGGATAGGGTGCCCGGGGGGCTCTGGCTAGTAAATCCCTTTTTCGCACCTAGGAACTACTTGGTCCCCTGTATGGCCCAAGTTCTACTTGGGACACCTATAAATGCTAGCTATAGGTGGATTTGATCTTGGTGACGTGCAAATGCACCACATGAGGCAACACATGAAATTGTAATTTTTCTCCTGTATGGGTGAGAGAACACACATTATGGAATATAATCAATGAAGTTGTTTTATTCTCATTGTATGTCCGTGAGTAAATTACATAAATGAACAATTGTGCATAAAAGAATTTTAATTAATGAAGCTATTTTTATATGCTTCACGTAATGTGGTAGGTAATTAGATAACTAAGAACTTCCATAGAGGGAAGCAGGTGGATGGATTCCCGACGAATCCAGTCCTATGGCAGGGTGGTCTCGGTTAATCGAGAGGTTTTCCCAAAAAACAAACACTAGGAAGAAACTCTAGGAAGGGCCGATTCGTTGACTTACCTAGGGTTTTGTCTTAGAACCCGAACTATAAATTATATTAGGGGAAAGGTACGGCGGCTATGCCAGAGCACTGCAAGGGATTTCATAAATCCTTAGTCTACTACTGGAAAAAAGTGTTGTACTCCATGAACCAAGGGTAATGGCAGTCACTCCTTCCGGACAAAAAGTCTCTCGAAAGACACCTCCAAATGTGAGCTAGTTGTTGATAGGTGACTGTTAGATCAATTAGGAACCTTCAAGTCGGTCCTCCATGGGTAACGGCAGGATGCTTCCCTTTCATGGTAGACCTAGGGTTAACCAACCGGACAAAATCCGATCATTCTGGTTAGATTACGGATGGCGACAACTAGAAGGTAAACTCTAGGTGACTACTAAAACATTACTTGTCAAGTAATCAAAGGCATGTACATTACATAATAGATAGGATGTCTTATACCTTGCCATCATGTCATGATTGGTGGAAAGAGTCCAAATATATTGGAGCCTGGCTCTACTTTACATGTGAAATCTTGCTTGCAGATAAAAATGATTCCTCAAAAAAGGAGAGAGCTTCATCTCTTATAGAAATTCTTTTTGTGGTGATTTTGGTCTTTGTTTCAATTATGACCCATTTCAATATAACATTGTTGTTTCTAAATATCGCGCGAAGCAAGCATGTGATTCTTTACATTCATGTCAAGAGGAAAGTCTTTAAATATGGTGCATAGAAGAGATTGTGTCTATGTCTAGTATTCTATGTTATAAATTTTATAAACTACTTTTACTTTTAAGTTTGATGAGAGAGAGAGAGAGAGAGGGAGGGATGGAGGGAGGGAGAGCAAGCACAGCTCTTCTTACGGTCATGTATAGGTGAGATTGTATATAATCTCATGTTTTTCCTTGTGATAATTTTTGGAGTAGTTAGACAAACTTTGAAAAGTCTCTTTCAGATAATTATAAAGCCCCAATTCTCTTTAGTTGAATATGTATAGAGAGAGGGCTCTAACTACTTGCTTTTTTTGGCTCATCAAAAGCGAGGGACCCTTTTGATGGTAGTTTTCCTAAAGAAATTGGGGGTGTAGATGAGAGGGTTTGAAGTTCCATGATTGAACATGTCATAAGTGAAAATTCGTGCATAATTTATAGTTTCTCTTATTGAAGCACATAAACATTATCATAGAAAAGTATTGCATTAGTGAAGCACATTTGGCACACCAACACTAAGTTTTGATTATTTACTATTTTATAATGAGAGAGAGGGGGGGTGAGGAGATGAGAGAAAATAAAATAAAACAAAAGGTAGAGATGGAGAGGGGGAGAAAGATGATTTATAGAGACAACTAGGAGAGAGAGAGAGAGAGAGAGAGAGAGAGAGAGAGAGAGAGAGAAATAAAACATCTCTTAGAGAAATTCTTTTTGTGGTGCTTAGGTCTTTGCTTCAATTATGACCCATTTCAGTATAACATTGTTGATCCTAAATATCACGTGAAACAAGCATGTGATTCCTTACATTCGTGTAATTTAGAGGAAAGTTGGTAAGTATGGTGTGTTTGAGAAATTGTTTTTATGTTTGGCATTCTATATTACAAATTTTATAAACTACTTTTAGTTTTAAGTTCGATGATAGAGAGAGAGGGGGGGATGAGAAGATGAGTGGAAACAAAAGAAAACAAAAGGACCTAGAGATAGAGAGAGGGAGAAAGATGTTTTATAGACAAAAGTGGGGAGAAAGAGAGAGAGAGAGAGAGAGAGAGAGAGAGAAAGCGAGAGAAATAAAACATCTTAGAAATAGAGAGGGGAAAGAGGAGGGAGAAAAAGGATAAATGGATTATGGAGCGAACCCTGCGATAATACGGCAACTTTGCTTACCACTTCGTGACAGCTTTGTGCAACACTACAAGTCTAAAACCTTGTAATGTATGTATGTATGATGCACTACAAGTCTAAAACCTTGTAATGTATGTATGATGCGAATTCTTTTGCGAGTGAATGACTCGGGTAGTTAATTGCAAAAAGGAATCCCCACCATGCGCCACTACATTCTTCATAGTTCTCAATTGGTGTTTTGTCTTGCCAAGCAGTTTACTTGTCCCTCATCGCCTCGGCTCAGCGGGCCTTGGGTGCTCAAGACGCTCCCGCCATCTCACTTCCTTAATAAGCAAGATGGCCTCGAGAGAAAGCATGTGGTGGGTTTCAAGTTGTTACAAAGCAGCTAAATGGCCGCATGGTGCATCGTGGAGCTTACTCACAACCCTAAGGACACGGAGTTGCTCACCCATCATGGGATGTGCACACTCGAGGTTTCTGCCATGGTGGTTGATACTTCTACTCATAGCGTCGATCGTACTAAAAATATAGTGACACAAGTAACAACAATCATAGGCCAAAAAAGATATACAATTATGATGTGGAAAGGGTAGAGCTACAATAGGTCATAGGTCAAACTGCAATAAGCAAAGTGTCTATAAATGTCACTTAATGTAAGCTACATACACTGAATATAATAAAAATATAGTGACACAAGTAACAACGATCATAGGCCAAAAAAGATATACAATTATGATGTGGATAGGGTAGAACTACAATAGGCTATAGGTCAAACTGCAATAAGCAAAGTGTCTATAAATGTCACTTAATGTAAGCTACATACAATGAATATAATAAAAATATAGTGACACAAGTAACAATGATCATAGGCCAAAAAAGATATACAATTATGATGCGGATAGGGTAGAACTACAATAGGCCATAGGTCAAACTGCAATAAGCAAAGTGTCTATAAATGTCACTTAATATAAGCTACATACAATGAATATAATAAAAATATAATGACACAAGTAACAACGATCATAGGCCAAAAAAGATATACAATTATGATGTGGATAGGGTAGAACTACAATAGGCCATAGGTCAAACTGCAATAAGCAAAGTGTCTATAAATGTCACTTAATGTTAGCTACATACAATGAATATAATAAAATATAGTGACACAAGTAACAACGATCATAGGCCAAAAAATATATACAATTATGATGCGGATAGGGTAGAACTACAATAGGCCATAGGTCAAACTGCAATAAGCAAAGTGTCTATAAATGTCACTTAATGTAAGCTACATACAATGAATATAATAAAAATATAGTGACACAAGTAACAACGATCATAGGCCAAAAAAGATATACAATTATGATGTGGATAGGGTAGAACTACAATAGGCCATAGGTCAAACTGCAATAAGCAAAGTGTCTATAAATGTCACTTAATGTAAGCTACATACAATGAATATAATAATAATATAGTGACACAAGTAACAATGATCATAGGCCAAAAAATATATACAATTATGATGTGGATAGGGTAGAACTACAATAGGCCATAGGTCAAACTGCAATAAGCAAAGTGTCTATAAATGCCACTTAATGTTAGCTACATACAATGAATATAATAATCTCATAAGTAATGCTTGGTACAAAGAAGAACAAAAGTGTAGACCATAAAAGGGGCCTTGTATGGCTTAAACTTAAAGGATAAGATGGAGCACAAGGCAAACATGACAAGGATACTTTAAGTGGCCAAACTTCAATGACTACAACTAATCACTATCCAAAGCTCATCTCGAGACAATGGATCATCAAAGGCTACTAAAAAGGAATAAGGATGGAAGAAATCAATCCATTCCCTAGACAATTCCAACCATCAAACTAGCTAGTCTATGAAAAATTAACCTATCCATAAATATTCAGCTACTAGAATTCAAGATATTTAGCTCTCTTTACAACAGGCTCAATTAGTGCCACGGTATTAACTAAATGACACTCCTCCACTTCCAAACTCAACTTTGTGCTCCCATGTCTTGTGTCTTGGTTACCTTTTAAAATAGACTACATATAAGCCTTGAATCTTCATTTTTTGCTTAAATGGTTTTCTGATCTTTTTTTTTCTCAGTTGAAGATTATGGCCATCCCAAGTATGCAAAACCTCTTCATTTACTTGATTGAGCATGCCTTATAGATATGGATTTGTCAACAACGAACCCTTCACCTTGGAATGGCTCATCTTTGCCTATAGAGTTTTATAGATGGAAAAGTGGCTTTTGTGTGAGATGTTTACCTCATCAAGAATCTCTTGGATATCTTTTGGATGACATAGTTGATTGTTTTTTATGAAGCATTGTATGTGTTTTTGGGAAATCTTTTGAAACTTTCCTTTCATCATTGCTTCCACCTGCTGGCTCTTTACCAGAAGATCAACTTTACTTTCAAAAGAGTCAAGCATCCATAAACCAACTTTATCAAAGTGTAATAATTACATGCTCTACACAAAATAGATCTATACAACTAGCATTACATATAGTTTTTTTTTTAAAGAAGATTCAAGAAAATGAAAATAAGAAGAGTTGCTTACTTAATAAATCTAAGAAAAATAAACAAGAAGAGCTACTTACTTAATAGATCAAGGAAAAAGAAATAAGAAGAGTTGCTTACGTAATAGCATATACTCGGTTTTTAATGCCACCATTCCCTAGCTTTAGTCAGTTGATATCCTAAAGCTTATTTTCTATTTTGCAAGGACCTAATGCCGATTGCTTAAGGCATAATGCATCTTTTTTTTTCCAAATCCAAAATGGTCTCTTGGTTTCTTTATAGCTTCTTCGCACATTCATTCATGACGTGCTTTAAACTTTTGTTTGATTTTTTAACTACATTAGTTTCTAACTACAAAACATGCCCTTCTACTAAGATGATGTGTGTATCCTAATAGTCCATCATAGCCATTGGCAACAGAGTTCAATAGAGACATTACATCCTTGAAAGGGTCTATGGACTTTTGCAAAGGGTCCTTGGTATAGAGTTTTCCATCAATCCATAGATCTATGTTCTTCTTTCCTTGCATTCTAGACAAATCGTTATGTGTATTGATAAGCTTGCTCTTCTTACAAAGGGGTTGGAGTTCATGATCAAGCTCAATGGGAATGTTATAAACTACTCTCCTTTTTTGATAACCTACTTCTTCCATATTTCTATAATGATGAGAAGGTAGAATATACATGTGTGTATCACGTGGGTTCAACATAAGGGATTTTTCAAATACCATGTTTAGACATTAATTACATATAGAAGGGTGTCATATAAAAGGGTTATTTAGAGAGTGAACAGTGGTGCATTAAATTTTGCAAATAAGGGTACTTATAAATGGGCCCTGAATGCATGTAATATAGAGGGTATACATATAGTGAACCCCCTTAGATTTGCATGTCATATAGCTCATTGTCATGAGATGTTGTGATACAATAACATAGTCTATGATTTGGAGATTTTGCAATCCCTTGTAGTTCAATTGTTAAAAATCACCCGTGCAAAATGTGATGGTGTTTTAACATTCATTATAAAGCTTAACAGGCAAAATAATCAAAATTAGAAAGTTAGAAAGAGTCAGCATCATGTTGATGAATAGAGCACTTGATGCCTCTATTCAAAAACACAATCCAAAGTGGTTCAATGTAAAATAAGAGAATAATATATTTTCTTTGGGATCACCTCAGATGTGTGATATGTTAACTTAAGAAAGTGGTTGTTCATTTGTAGAGTGCAATATTGTTTTTGGTATCATGGTTGTAGGTTCCCATGGAAAATATTGATATCTTGCATTGGGTGTTTCACAAAACTTGAATACCTGAGATCATTAGTGAGCAAAATAATGGAAGGATTTCAACATGTACATAGGAGATATTTGAAGAAAGCTCTAGAAAGGCAAGGACTTAAACTTCAAGGGTGATACTTGACATTCCCTTAAGTATAGTTCACATATACACAAGGCAAGCTCTTTACGAAATCATTGAGAGGCTTTATACACAAGCTATGCATAGATTCTACAACTTGAATCAAATAAAAAACGATCTATAGAAGGATTAGAAAAGTTTCTCTATGCAATTGGTGTGCACAGAGGAAATATGAAGTTTAAAATATGAGACACAATCATGTAATGGAAAGGATATAGCCATAACAATGGCGCTCTATCTCAACACCCTTAACATCTACGTCACAAAAGGTGGGGTTTATAAGCTATAATAGATGGAAGTGTGTTCACAATGCAATACTAGACCATGTGGACCATGAACATGCCATAACACACAAACCAAACATCTGAAAATGTTTAGATACAATGTTCAAGCTTTCTAACAAGTTACCATTGACAACAATGGACCACAACACATTTCAAAAAACACTTGATGAATATAAGAAGTCAATGATTGAATCTTGAATAGACAAATATTAGAAACTTTTCAAAAAACACTTGATGAAATTAAGAAGTCAATTATTGAAGCTTGGATAGACAAACACATAACCCACTATATGCTAAAGAGAAGTTTGATACTACCTTATGTCAATGGAAACTATATAGTAAACTTTGATATCGCATAATAAATTTAGCAAATATATAGTTAATGGGTGTCATCTATGTTGTAGCACATCATCTACACACATCCTCCCTAGTTTGCAAAAGAATATGGTAGCCTCTGAATATGGTTAACCCAAGGAATGAAAAAATAAATTTCCATAGGCTACTTCAAACGTACAAGACATGGTGGAGGATGTGAGCGAGCTAATAGCTTAGAAGAACTGCATGAGTGGACTTATGGAAATATTATACACATAATGAAGAGTAAGGTCTGGCTTAGTTCATCATGCATTAACCAATCATTGGCACATGTCAACAAGGAAAAGAGAAAGGTCACTTTGCAGCAATCAAATACACGAATGAAACATGTAGAATGGCAAAAAAACAGAGAGTGATGTGGAAAACTTGGGTAGAGAGACATTAGAGATTTGGCCAAAATAATATCATTATCCAAAACTACAAGAAAATTTTTAAAGAATACATCATTGATGGCTATATTACTATATTTCTTCTATTCTTACTCTTTTTTAAGATGACCCCATCTCATGTATTGGCTATTGAATAGTAGGAAGTGGTGGTTCTTTGGACCTTATTAGTTCTCTCTTTCCATATTCACTCAATTACTTTGGATTGGCTATCCCAAGTCCCTATCCAAGCAATATACCTAGTTCGATATGCATACACCTCAAGTCCCTATCCAAAAGTGCCAATACTAATTCTCCACAACTATCACTTTAGATGCATTCTTTCTCAAAGGATAAGCTTCTCAATAGTTGGACAAAGTCTTTAGAATAAATAACGGAAACTTTGCCTTGTCTTTACTAAACTTGACATGAAAAATAAACATCTGTGAAAACCCAAGTTTCACAATGTACATTCCAAGTGTCATCTCCTTGCCCAGCGTCATGTTGATTTGCTTATCTTTAGCATGAGTTATAAAATCATATTTGTACACAACTAGTTGCACCACAATGACATACATGTAAGCAATGTGTATAACATTATGTTTATAAATCAACAATACAATAGTTGGACATGTATTACCTTTTGATTCTCATTTGCTTCCAATGCGGTAGACTTTCACAACTTAATGGTCTTGTTTATCAACTTGAATAGAGGATGACCCTTGACTAGGTCTACCCATCAATATTAGCATGCATCTTTGTGGTCCTTTCTGAAACTCTTTTGTGGTTGGGAGGTTATGTTCATTTGTTGATGGCATCATTAAATAGCATGATTAATTTTTGTATAGGTGTATGGAACTAACCCTTTTTCAAATGGGCATCCAACAACGTGTAGTCTCCCCTTAGGAAACAACAAACTTAGTTGGGCATGGAAATTTTGGTTTTATTTCACAAGGGAAGGGTGGGATAGTTACTTCTAAAAATAGTCCCACCTAAGAAGAGTCACTATGCAACCACTCAAAGGTGAGAGTGGGCTAACACCACACTTATTTCAAAGAGAATGCAGTTATCTTTTAAACTTCCATGGCCATTAGTACTAATACTCAATCACACTTTGGTTACCTAAAATGGTATTAAACCAATTCTATATTTATTTGGGGGGTCACATTCTAATAGCCCTGTCCAGAGTTTAGGAAAGTTACCTAGCTTATCACATCCACCCTATTATTATAGACCATCAATCCTCAGTTTGGTGTGAGATTGGTGTAGGGATCCCAATGGCTTTCAACCACCATGATCTCTTTACAATCTAACTATCACAAGTATGGATTTTTAGGGCAAGATGACCATCACATTTGGAATTCAAAACCAATCACATTGCAATCATAAAATAATGATTTTTAATAGCTTTTACTCATGTCATACAGGTTTCACACTTGCATGTAATTTTTATTACATTATTAAAAAAGAGAATATCCAAGTAGTTGGTTTCAAGGTTTTCTCAAGACAAATTATAGTTAGAATAATTTTTTAATCCAAAATAATAATTATAGAACCTTTTTGAACCATCTAAGATATTATATTAAATTCTAGTATATGTATATGATCATCCTTGATAGTGAGAGTACTAGCATTCTCCATACATCTCTTTGGGGCCATTGAAAATAGTATTTGAGACATAATTTTATGAATGCATGTGTACGACGTCCAAATTCGTGTCTACTAATACACTCAAAGTAAATTAGAGGCACAATAACACATTAATTTTTTAAAGACAATTTGGAGTCACTTCTGCACTCAAATCATCTCCTTGACTTGGTTGGCAAAAACAAGGGCTAAAGTAAGTGGCTAGGAGAAAGAGACTGTGTTAACAGACTTTAGAAGTAGTATAACACAAGATATTAGCTAATTTGACGTAAAAATGAGAAAAAAGAAGGTACCAATTTTTGGAGATATCAAGGGGGGGTTGTGATTATCACAAGACAATTTATCACAAATGGATTGTACTGTTGGAGTGTCCTATTGTCCTAAGGGCCAAACGCCTCCATTGTTTCGAGAATGTTGAGAATCCATGGTTTTTTCCTAAAGGAAAAGGTTTCTATAGATGTCTGGGAGAGAGGAAACAAAGAATGTCCCTTCTCTCCAAAAAACCATTTTATTTTTAGCCCCTATATTTTCACTAAAAAGTCAAATTTAAATTTTCATTTCCACTCGTAATTTATTTTTCCTTCTCATATTATTTTGTCACACCAAAAATACTTTTCCTCCTTGTTTTGTATGGGTTAGGCCTAATGTACTCTCGATATTGGGCTAATGTGCCCTAAAATTGTAGAGTGACTAATTTTTTGAGACAGACACATCTAGAAAATTAGTTTTTAGCAATTTTATTTTTACCCATTTTAAAATGTGTGTTTTTTTGTATTTTAACTATAGGGATTAAATTTTATTAACTATATCCACATTTAACAATGTGTAAATGTGACAATAATTCACATTTTGTTGTCAAGAATACTTACTTAGAATCTTTGTATGTCACTGAGAGCGGATTTTAAAGTCAAGATTTAAGTGCAAAAAGACCCTGAGCCCATAAAAGAGGAATTTTTAGTGCAAAATAAAATGGTTCCAGATCAAAGAGTTGGAGTTTTCCTAGATGCATTTCAACACCGAGAATCCAACGCAAGTGTTTGTTTGTCAATCGGAGTCCATTTGACCCCCCATTTGATTGGCCACAAGGTTTGGCATTATAAAGCAGCTACCAAATCTAAAAGCCAGAAAGCATGTGATGGAGGCCAAGGTGATAGATTTAGATACCAAAAATTCATCCGTATAGTCAGATTGCAATTTTGAGATCATTTGCCCCCTCAACCAAGCTGGAACCACTTCGGGTCAAGTGCGAAAAGGCCAAAATGAACTAGATAAATTACAGCTTTGTATTAAACTTGGTTAAGAAGGGGCTCAAATGGGAAAAATGAAATGCCATGGGGGGGACAGGGAGTACATTTTTTTCGGTGCCTCCTACATCCCCCCAAAAATGGCATTTTTGGTCGTGTCTTGATTCTCTTCTTGCTCTTGGGCCTTGAATGCTTCAACTTTTTGCTCTCCATCACTCCAATTTGCACGAGAAATGGTGAACTATTAAACAATATAAAAAACCAATCTTTCTCCGTCATGTTTCTCTCTCCTCCTTATTCCTTGTTCATGTGGCTATTCATGAGACAGAGAGAGAGGGAGGGCTGATTTGATGAATCGGTGATAGACGATGGTTCGAAAACATAATGGGACATAAATTAAGTGATTTGAAGCATCAGGTAGACTAGGAACTTGTGTTCCCAACTCCATTTCCTCAAATTACATGATGTATGTATGGGAATTTTCCAGTAAGTGATCGTTATTTAATTTTAATTATGAATCGTTAGTGCATATGATAAGAAAATGATTGCAAATGATTGAAAGATGTTTATTGATGTATGCAATGTCATAAATTCATCCATTTTCCCTTTTGTATATTAAAAATAGTTAAATCGCAAAACTCAAAACACGGGATTTAATAGAAAATGGAATCGATTTTGGATTTTGGGAGTTCAAATGATATTCATATGGTATGAAATTCAATATGTTGATGGATTACACTTCTCCAAGGGGCAATTTAATGTCCCTAACCAAGGTTTGGCTCCATTATCCCACTAGCACCTATCCACCACAACTTTGTCCTTCATTACCTAAGCTAGGATTATTTGTCAGTGTAACTTAATCTCACATGTGCATCCCCAAAGTTGAGTAGCTCAAGAGCATTAAGTTAAAATAATTCACATCCTTGTGACAATTGTACCACTCCCACCTCACCCTTGCTCCAAGCTTTTGTTGAATCAATGGTTTCCATAGATTGAAGGGTTGTAAGCCACAATGACCTTGCTATCTCCTTAGTTGCGTTTTCTCACAAAGAGGTTCTAGGGCTTGCCGTATCATGGTTATCCCTCAATGTTCCATACCCTAGAGCTTGAAGCTCATCAACAAGTAGAGAAGTAGAATATCGTGAGATAACATGGAATGCCCAATACAATGAGTGGTTCTCATGACTCTCTATCAAAGCCATAGTTCCAATGAGAGGTAGGGATGGGTTGACTAGGCATGGGCATGGTAGCCACATGAGGAACCCAAGGAAGTGGGATGGGAACAAGGGGAGCAAAAGATGGGAATCCATGCGTAGGTGTAACCCAAGGAGAGTGTGAAGATGCACCATAAGCGAAGGATGGAAACCCCTATGTATGAGTGGCCATGTGAGATGTGAAGCTGGGGATAGTAAGGGGGATGCCCATCATAGTCGACCCAAGAGTTATTGGGGTGCTCATTTGCTGAAAAGTGAAATCAGAAAACTCAAAAAAATCAATAATTTATGTTGAAAAAATTGGTAAATTTCATGAAAATAGTCAAAAGAAGGGAAAATTTTAGAAAAAAATAGGTTATGCACATAGAAAATTATGAAAACTTTTAGGGTAATGTTGATGAATGTATAATGAAGGTGAAGCACGAGGGTTTGCCTTGGTTTATCTTTGTGTATGTGTTAAAATGCATGTTTTAGAGCTTGTTTCTATGGAAAATAGTCGTGAAATGTTCCTATATTTGAGCAATCAATCTAAATGTAAATGGTAGGGGGTGTGGGATTGAAATGAAATACATTTGATTAAGTTGTTGGTTTCTTTGCATATCTCAACATATAGGATGTAGTCATATAAGTTTTGGTCATATAAGTTTTAAGAGGTTTAGTAGCACAGGTTAGCTCAATGTTGTTCCGTAGCAATGCCGCATATGCAATTAGAAGGAAAGTATGAAAATATTGTTTGTGCACTTCACATTGGCTAGTTCTTAGTTAAGTTGTTTGAACATGAAATGCCATACACTTTGCATGTGGAATCTAAACATGGTATCAGAATATAAATTCCTAGATGTTTTGCAATTGTATGTTTAGGTGACGACCAACATTGAGAGAGTAAGATTTCCCTTTGCCATAGGTTAGTTTGATATCTTGGGGGAAATCGATTAAGTGAGTAATATAGAGTCTCCTAGATCGTTATGCTTGTATTATGAGAGGAATCTGTTACGTTCATATTTTATGTGTAAGACAATGCATCCTGGGGCCAATCCCCGAGGTAGGTATAGGAGAGCTGTAGGGATCACAACATTCTACCGGGGGGAGCTCTTTATGTGTGTGAATCAAGGTGCTAGCCACCTATATGTTTAGGCACTCCCTCTGTGGAGTTGGTGTCATAGAGAGAACTAGAGAGAGAGAGAGAAAGAGGAGAGAGAAGATTGCAAAAGAGAGAGAAAGAGAGTGACGAGGAGAGAGAAATACTAGATTTGGAGAGAGAAAGACAAGAAAGAGAGAGAAGCCATGGAAGCTGTGAGCAAGATGGGAGAGAAGGACAGTAATTGTATTAATGTGTCAAAAAGATGTGAAAATTTACATGTCCTCTCCTTTTATACCAATGTCAATGTGACATGGCATAATATCTATATTATTTTTACACTAAATTCTTTTTCCCAGCTTCTTACAATCCATCCCTTCTCAAAATTTTTTGTCCTCAAAAACAAACTTGAAAGACTAGAAAAGGATGGATAGAACAAAGTACTACTCTGTTTTTACAGCTTTACAAATGGGAAAATGAACGAAGAATAACTAACATATGGACTAAAATTGAAGAACAAGAGTAGACCTCAGCTATATACATGATCTGGAATACTTCAAAAGTATATGGAGCCATAAAATCTTCAACAGATAATCTCAAAATGAAGTAGACAACTTGCTGTGTAAACAGACCCTACTAGACCAAATCTGCCATAACTTCTAGTAGAAGTGTCTAAATGAGGCGTGCCATATATCAAAATGGAGCTCTTAAAGAGTTCTTTAAGCCCATGTAGATACCTTAATTCTGAAAACTAGGCATGATAAAAAATTGTTCTAAAACGGGGTGCTGTCTTGATCCTGTCTGCATCATAACTAGCTCCATAATCAATGAACTTCAGCCAGTAATGTATCCTTTAAGAAAGGAAACTCGTCCAATATAGAATCAAGCCTCCAAGAAGCTTCCTCAGGTGGTAAACCTCTCCATTTGATCAAATATTCCACGATAGAACGAGATCGAAGCTTCTTCTCACACTGACCTATAGCAGCCTCTGGGATGTACTGAATAAGACCTTCTTCATCAATAGGTGGCAGCTCATCAACTATATCCACTGGATCACCATAAAAAGTCTTGAGCTGACTAACGTGGAAGACATTGTGAATCTTTGTGGGAGAGGGAAGCTTTAATCTGTATGCCAAGTCTCCAATGCGCTTAAGGATCCGATAGGGGTCATAAAACCTGTGAGCAAGCTTATTACTAGATCCATCTTTTAATGTAGAATACCTAGACTTGGGCACCTTCAGTAAGACCAACTCTCCTTCTTGGAACTCTAAAGGCCTCCTCTTCTCATCAACATACATCTTCATTTGGTCTTGAGCTTTCCTAAGATTCATATTGAATTGCTGAAGAAGGGTTTGCATTCTTTCTAACTCTTCCTTCCCATGAGGATTGATCCTTTCATTAAAGATGACTGTGGGTAAGGGCACCTTGTAACCATACAAAGCCTTAAAGGGTGAAACTCCAATATTAGCATGGGTAGAATTGTTATAAGAAAACTCAGCCAAGTGTAACCAAGAATCCCATGAAATTTGGACATCATAGCAGAAATAGCGAAGATAAGTCTCCAACCATTTATTGACTCTTTCTGTCTGTCCATCAAGTTGTGGATGATAGGCCGTAGATGGAGCCAATTTAGTGCCCATAGATGTAAATACCGCCTGCCAAAAGTTACTCATAAACTTTGAATCTCTATCATGAACAATCACCTGCAGTAATCCATGTAGTCTAAAAATCTACTCCATAAACTGACTGGCCACTTGAGAGGCAGTAAACTAGATCTTGGTTGGAATAAAATGGGCTGCCTTAGTGAGTCTATCTACCACCACATATATACTATTCCATCCCTTCTTGGTAGTAAGCAAGTCAAAATGAAATCCATAGTAATATGAGTCCATTTACCTGTAGGAATAGGTAATGGTTGTAACAAGTCTCCTGGCTTATGGGTGATGTCCTTATTCTACTAACAAGGAATACACTTCATGACAAAGTCCTTGACAACTTTCCAAAATCCTTTCCAATAGAAACTTTTATTGATCTTGTCATAGGTCTTGAAAACTCCTAAATGTCCAGCTAAAGGCGAAGAATGTTGTTCCTCCATAATTTTTTGTGTAAAACAAGAGGTAGAAGGAATAACAATCTTGCCTTTCAACCAAATAAGGCCATTTTTGAACTGATAGTGCAAGTTTTCTTCCATAAGCTTCTTCATCCAAAAGATAAGCCTCCTGTAGTTCTTTGATCCAATCATTATGCAACTCAATCATAGCTGAAACTTTGCAAGCCCACATACGAGAAAGAGAATCAGCCACTGTATTGTCTTTGCCCCTGTATAAGTGATGTCAAAATCATAATTATGTATAAGTGAGAATCAGCCACTGTATAAGTGATGTCAAAATCATAATTATGTAGTGTAGCTACCCACACCGACGCTGCTTATTAGGAGTAAGATTGGACTGAGTAAGGAAATACTTAAGAACCCTGTGATCAATGTGTACTCTGAATTGGCTACCATACAAGTAATGGTGCCACTTCTTAATTGCATGCAAGATAGCCAACATCTCCTAGTCATGAATATTCATGGCTATTTCTTTATCTGTAAGTTTACAGCTCTCAAAGGCAATCACTCCATGCTCCTATAACAAAACAGCCCCAATGCCACGGCCACTAGCATCACACTATATGGTAAATTTTTTGGAAAAGTCCGGGCATACTAAGATAGGAGCAAAGGTAAGGAGTCCCTTTAACTGGTTGAAGCTACTATCTGCAAGAGCATCCCAAAAGAAAGCCTCCTTCTTCAGCAATAGCCGCATAATGCTTGATGAATCGGTGATAGAATGAATATAAACCAAGGAATCCTCTAAGAGAAGTAGTAGTAGTAGGTGTTGGCCAATCTTTTATACATTGCACCTTCTTGGGATCAGCGTGTATTCCTTTTTCACTTACAATATGTCCCAAGTATTCCACTTCAGTCTGTATGAAATAACACTTCTTCTCCTTAGCAAAAAGCCTATGATATCTCAATACATCAAAAACCCTCCTCATATGTACCAAGTGATCCTCTAAAGTCTTACTATAGATCAGAATGTTGTCAAAGAACACCGAGACAAAGTGAAAGAGGAAAGGCTATAAAATCTTATTTATCAGGCTCTAGAAGGTAGCTGGAGAATTTGTAAGACCAAATGGCATCACTAAGAAATGATAGAGCCCTCGATCCGTCCTGAAAGCAGTCTTGACTTCATCACCCTCTCCCATGCAAATCTGATGATACCCTAACCTCAAATCAATCTTCGTAAAGAATTGAACCCCCTTGAGCTCATCAAGTAAATCATCAATCATGGGTATCGGATACCTATTCTCCACTGTGATCTTATTAAGATCCCTATAGTCAATGCACATTCTGAAAGATCCATCTTTCTTTTTGACTAACAAAACTGGAGATGCATAAGTTGAAGAAATTAGTTCAATTAATCCCATCTCAAGAAGTTCCTTGATTTGCTTGGCTACTTCCTCTCATTCACACTTAGATAATCTGTAAGGTAGCTTATTGATTATCTTTGAGTTGGGCTCCAAATCAATAGGGTGACCTATTGCTCTCGTGGGACGCAATGAAGTAGGCACCTCAAACAAATCCCTATACTCCTCAAGAAGAGCTGTCAAGGCTAGATGGTTTGTTGAATTATTGGGCTGATCTTGCATCTCTTTATTCAAATGCAAAACAAATATTTGTGAGCGCCTCTTGTACTCCCTTTTGAGTTGTTGAATGGTAATAAGCTAAAAATTTGATCTGCTAGGAATTCCCTCTAAAAGGATGAGTTGTCCATTGAAGATAAACTCCATATACAACTATGAGAAATCCATAGTGATCCTGCCTAATGTAATCAACCAATCACAACCGAGTGCAATGTCTATAGGCCTCATTTCCAAAGTAATCAGGTTTACTTTTGCTTCAAAATTTTCAGCCAGCTGTAAAGAAACCTATGGGCATATCTGTGTAATGATTTTCTCTTCACCATTGGCCACTTGAACTCTAATGGGCTGCTGTAAATCTGTGGGAATACAATTCAACTTATCCATGATGGACTTATTTACAAAACTATAGGTACTGCCACTATCTATCAGAATGAACACTGGCTTTTCATGAATGTTACCCTTCATACGGAGTCTATTAGGGCTCTTAGATCCTATCTAAGCATCCATGGAAATAGAACAACTAGTGGCAGCAAGTGTGTCATTACAAGTCCCACCTGGATCAAAAGGTACACTTCCACCTGGATCAAAAGGAAAGGAGTCAGCTAGATCATAGAAATACTCTTGCCCAACCTCTTCCTCAAGATCTTCATTTTCAACATTGAGTGCAATTGCATTGGCTTCATCCATATCATCTTCAAGATCCTCAAAGACTAACATACTTTGAAGCTTGGGTTTGACATTTTTATATACACACTTTGAGGCATGATCAGGTGTATACTTTTCCCCACAATTGAAACATAAGCCTTTCTCCTTTCTTTCTTTGTAAAGATCCATAGGAATGGATTTAGGATTCATGTTGGCTGAATTGGATTTAGGGTTGATGTCCCCTTGTTTGAAGTCAACTCTAGGACTATTTGTTATTGAAATTAGTTTGAGGTCTAGAAGCATTGAATGGTGGATAAGTCGGCACCCTTAAGCTCCCATTTGGCACATGATTGCTGCCATAAGTGTTACCAACTTGCCCCTGTTTAAAAATAGTCCTTGGCTATCCAAAACCAAGCTGAAATGAAGATTCTCTTCTATATTTTCTTCCATAGCACTCCGCAAGCTTAATAGCCTTAAAGAGGGAAGTAGGGTTTTCTGCCATGACATCAACTGATAAAGATGGCTCTAAACCATACATGTACTTGTGGAGCTTAGCCTCATCACTGATGCTTTCTACATTCATGGTTAGGTTGAGAAACTGGTTAGTATACTCTCTTACACTTAGGCCTCTTTGTTCCAAACCATACCATCTCCGTGCCAATTTCTCTTTTTCAAGAGGAGAGATAAATACTTCAGCCATAGGTGCCTTGAAAGCTTCCCAATTCTCGACAAGTATGTTTTGTTTTTTTATATACCTCCACCAAGTATGAGCAAATCCCTCCAAATGCAAAAGAAGCAAAATGAATCTTCATGTCATCAGTTTTAGGGAATATGTCAAAGTAGGATTCCATCTTAGAGGTCCACTCCTCTAAATCGGATGGTGAAGATGGTTGACCATTAAATTTGGCTAAAAAAATCTTGTCCTTTAGCTCTCTTTCATGGAATGGTTGTTGTCCCAAAATAGACTGATCATGAGTACCATGCATTGAACCCCCAAATTGAGATGGAAATCTCCCAATAGATGGCTAAGAACCACTATGCAATCTTCCTATTGGTAGAGGACCCCTAGGAATTTGAGTATTCAGCCCAAAAGCTTGAGAGTTAGCTCCATTCAAACTGCCCAAATAGTCATCATGCATTTGTGAAGCCTCACCTACTTCATATTGGCTATTTGGGATGCCTCTTCTTCCAATAATCCCATGACCATGACCATTTTGGTTAGATGGCTGAAGTGGGACTAAAGGCTCACTGTTTTTATAGGCTTTCTCCTTAGCTTCTTTAGATCCCATTTGCATCTGCAGTCATTGGGAGAATTGTGCCATAATTTGAGCATTATATTCCACCAACTTGTCAATGGAATCCTTTGTTTGAGTTGTTGAATCTACTAACTTCTCAATGGAAGACTTTGTTTGATTAGTAGACAAAACCATTTTCTCCATTCTTGATAATAGGGCCTCATGACATTCTCTATGTCTTTGTTCATGTACGCACAGGGTATTATTGAGTATACTAACTTCCCCTTGTTATTGAGGCTCTTCAAGGCTCTCTTGAGGTGCATTATCCAACATGGAATCTTTGATTTGCTGAGCATAATCATCCTGGACCTTATTTTTACCCTTATGTCCTACCATAATAGTGTAGTCCAATAGTACCCCCCGTCAGCAAAATGGCTATAACTTTTGCTAGGTAATTTTGATTTCAAAACGTTTTAGTTCAAATCAAAGCCAAGAATGCCCTGTTCGAGATGAGATATAACATACTATAACAAATTTAGGATAGAAAATTTTGCAACTCAATTTCTGAGTCTGAACTATCCAAGCCTGCACCCTGTTTTAACCTGTAAGTGCCCTGTTTTGACCCTGTAAGGTAAAATAGTAATCCCAAATGGTTACCAAACCATGTAGAAGGCTGAGTAGGACCTGTGGGTACCCTGTAGTACCTGCATTTGTACTTCAATAATGAAGGTTATACCTGTAACAACCTACAAATGCCCTGTAGTGCCTTGTAAAATCCATGTTTTACCCTGTTTTGATCCTAAAGATACTTGAGCCTTTGGAAACTCTTCAATCTTAAATTCTCCACTCGCTGTACCTTTGACATGGTTGATGATGACTTAATCAATCTTCATATGCTTGATAAAGCCTCCGGTGGTCCAATGTTGCCAAAATAATCTTCAAGACTTGTGTATTTAATGCTTAAGAACAATCTTGAAGCTTTAGATGCTTGAGATTAAAGCATTAAACCCAGTTTCCTCAAATTTTGGCTCCATGGAAGCTTTTGAGCTTCAATCTTTGACCATTCGTGCTTAATCCTTGCAATTTGTTGAAGAATCCTTACTGAAATGATCCCATGGGCTGAAAAGATGAAGAATCTTTAAGAAATTGTTGAGAAATGAAAGCTTGGGCTGAAGCTTTCATGGTTGCCATATCTAGGGTTTCTCAAAAATAGGGGAAGAGGAGAATGTCACTTTTGCCATGAATTTGTGGAAGCTTCAACATGCAAATGATCAATGACAAAGCCACCAACTACGGTATGATCAGCAGGAGGAGAATCAAGGCCTAGAATCAGCCCAAAATTTGCGGCACAATTTTCGGGGTTGTTCTCTACAGTCTACAGCTCAACGCAGGTACAAATTGGTAATCTACTTGCTGAGGATGAAGATTACAAGAAGATTCTAGTATGAAATGCCTGTGAAACCTCAAGGTCTGAAGGCTAGAAGAAGATCTCTACTGCAAACTCCATGAAAGCTGGACCAAAGCTTGAAGAAAGAGGAAAGGAAGACCGCTTTTGAAAAATAACCACAGTTTAACCCCAAACTAAGCCTGGTTAACTCTCCTTTACCCTAGTTACCTCCAATTTTTCATAAAATTTGATGGCGACCTGCCACTTTAGCCATCCTCTACCATATTTGACCTTGGAGATCTCTAGATGTAGTCTCTTACTAACTGTAGATATTCTACAGCACTCCACTAGTCATTGTCTTGTACAATACTTGTCTAAAATTGATTTTGATGGAAGAAAATAAGACTGAAAATAGAGGGGAAAAAATGGATCAAAGACCAATACTCTGATACCACTTGTCAAAGAGAGAACTAGAGAGAGAAAGAGGAGAGAGAAGATTGCAGAAGAGAGAGAAAGAGAGTGACGAGGAGAGAGAAATACTAGATTTGGAGAGAGAAAGACAGAAAAGAGATAAGCCATGGAAGCTATGAGCAAGATGGGAGAGAAGGATAGTAATTGTATTAATGTGTCAAAAAGATGTGAAAATTTACATTTCCTCTCATTCTATACCAATGTCAGTGTGACATGGTATAATATCAATATTATTTTTACACTAAATCCTTATTCCCAGCTTCTTACAGTTGGAAAGGGAAACAATAGACTACAATTAACACAAACATGTTATTTATTTAGAGTAGTATATGACCTCCAGACGCTCCTGGCATGCGAGGCCATGATGAGGGTGGTTTGTTGAGCATAAGAGGCCCGCCAACTAGAGCCCTAGAGCAAGTGTCTGGCCCATTTTAGGTCCCGACAATTACTTTACTTGTTTTGAAATTCATATGTTTTTTATTGATAGAAACTATGTAATGGGTATATTACATCCTCCTCCCTTAGAGAAATGGAGATGTCATCCTCTTAAGAAAAATTGGAGATATTCTATTAAAAGAGTTGTCTCATCAACCTAAGTGCCATCCTCTTTAGGACAATATTTCCATTATACAATATGTTCTCTTAGCATTTGACTCTTCAGAGGTTTTTCTCTTATTTCAAGGATTCTTTCACATTGCATTTGTAGAATCCCTTGAGCATGCGTCATTATTTGCTTATCATCAAGTAGGTACATGTTTGAGATTAGATACATAGTGCTTAAGTAGGTCTACACAAAATTCATAAGATTAAAGTACCCTGGACTAAGATTTTTGTATTTCCATAGGCATAATGAGCTCTTTTCAAGCCTCACCCTTTAGACAATCATGTTGCCTTGCTTAAAGGTTAGTACTTTCCTTTGGAGGTGTATCTACAAGTCTTATGCTAGTCTTGGGTAGCTTTTCTATCATTTTGAATGGCCTAAATCTATTGGTCCATCTCTGCAAGTATAGATTTGAATGCTTCCACCTTAAGACGAGTTTAAAAAGTTCACATACAAGCTTGAATTGGGGACATCTTGATTGTTTGCTTATAGCCCCACCATTGGAAGTGAATTTCACAAGAGATAGATGTTTGATCCATCATCTAGATTCTTTGTTGTAGTAGAATCTTAGGATGTCTTCAATGTTTTGGTGCACCCTCTCAGTTTGGTCATCAATTTAACTCAAACTACATGGCCATCTTCTAAGAGTGACTATCACCTCCATATATAGCCTCCTCATAAATAAGGGGCTCATCAAAATTTGTCACCATGACATAATACATAGAGGACTCAAAATGATCGAAAGGATGTGAGGCTCTAGTATAGTGTCTCAAAATTAGCTATGGGATTTATACAACTTGTCGTCTCTATCTAATATCATGATTCTGCACAGCAGATAGATCCTAGATCACTACATCGTCATCAGCAAACTACTGTAGGCTATTTAATTGAGGTTGGTTGTACTATAATAGGAAGCTCGTTGTGAAAGTTTGCCTTGTGTGCTCTGACCTTATATGTATCTTGTCCTCATGGAAGACAATATCATGGCTACGAATAACCTTCCAAGCCTGTAGATCCCAAAGGCAACATCCCATCTAATTTGCATTTGCATATCCAAGAAAGATGCATTTCACAGATTTTGGACCTAGCTAATTGTGTTTGTCTTTGGAAATATGGTAGAAAGCCTCATATCCAAAGACTTGCATGTGTGCATACAAGGGAGGTTTACCAAACCATACTTCCTCTCTAACTCTACTACTAAGAGTAGTGTATGAGGATCTACTAATCATATGAATTGTAGTAGTAAATGCCTCAATCCAAAAGTATTGTGGCAAGCTTGTCTAACTAAGCATATTGCAGACTCTTTCCTAAATAGTCCTATTCATGTGCTTTGCAACACCATTCTAGGTTGGGATATATGAGGTGATCAACTTATGCTTAATACCCCTCTCATCACAAAAACTTATCAAATGCCTTAGAGACATATTCACCCTAGATTGCCATTTTAGCCTATGCATAAGCTAGTTCTCAAGCAAAGTAAGGAAGCACTAAAACATAAACAAAATCTTAGACTTTAGGCTCATACATTTCTGCTTAGGTAATGAGGCATCTCAAGAACCTAGCAAAATCTTTATTTCTCAATGAAGGTATGTTGGGAAAATCTTGAAGGCATTCCAGATGACTGAGTGTAAGGCAGTGGTTTCACCGATGGAAGTAAATGTAAATCTCTCATCTAAGAATGCATCACCACTTGTGGATAGTCAATATCAAAAGCTTGTGGAAAGCCTTATCTCTCTATGCAATACTTGGCTAGATCTTAGTCATGGTGTTGGAGTCCTAAGCAAGTTCTCAAATGGGCCCCAAGAGAGCCCTTGGAGATTAGGGATGTGGGTGCTAAAGTACTTAAAGGGTACAATAGATTATGTTATCACCTACAAATTGGGCTAAAAACAAGGTAGCATGATTTTCTTCTTATGAAGCAACTTGGCTAAGGAGGATTTTGAAAGACATGCAAATGCCAATCAAAGAGGCAACAATCAGGAAGTGTGTTGCATGGCAATTGCAAGGAATCCTACCCACACAAAGTAGATAGAGATTTAGTATCACTATGTGTAGGAGTGCATTGAGGATGGAGAAGTAGAGATGAATATTGTTTTATAGAGGACAACTGCATAGACATATTTTCCAAGGCTCTTGGGAGTGATAAGTTAGCTAGGCATCTTCATTGATTTGGTGTTGGTGGACCAAACAACTAGTTCATTTTTTAATGGACATTGAGAGGAGGTGTTGAGTGCACCTCTCAAGTCACCTACCTATGATCCAAGTGCCAAATGTTGTAAGGCCCCCAAATGAGGAGAAGCCATGATGGGCATTGGGCACCGACTTTCCAATTTAAAAACTAGAAGGGTTCTAACCTTTAAGGCCAAATGGTTATGAGATGTCCTATGTGGAGTTGACCATTAAGTCAAGTAGGAAAGACTTAATGGTATAGACTATGTTTGATAGGTTATGGGGATTTGGAGAATATTCTTAGGAATATTCTTGGGTGGTGGTTGGTGGGTTGGATGGATCATGTGGGTGGAACATTAAGGAGAAACATGTGAGGTGGTGAATTAAGGAAAACCATGTTGGAGGATATTTAATATCCCACTCCCCAACAACCTTATCCATCCACCTCCCTCTCACTTTATGGATCCACCTACTATTTGTTTTATGGATCCACCTATCGTCTACTTCATGGATCCACCTACCACCCACTTTATCGATGTACCTACCATCCACATTCTGGGTGCACCTACCATCCACTTTATGGATCCACTTTTCTCTTACCTACCATGTTGACCTCTTTATGAGCTTCTTTTATATATAAATATAACAAAGCTATTGAGCATGTTAAGAGAGGTGTCACATACCTTCTACACTTACTATCCTCCATCCAACATTTGTCTAAATTACCATTGAAGCTTGTAGGAGTGCTCGGGTGGACAGAGCCTAATGAAAGATAAATACATTTTTTTATTTTCTCCTATTCTATCTTACACATGCTCATTGTTGTTGTCTTTTGCTATGCTCTATTTTCTTACAATTTACATGGTTTTTTGGATTTTGACTAGGTTGTTGTTAATGACACTCGTGTATCCACAAGTGCTTTTTGCTTCATGCTTGGAAACTCATGCATACCACAATTGAGCAAGAAGCAATCCATTGTGGCTACTTCCAGTTGTGAAGCTAAGCACCAAGTAGTTTTCATAGCTATGGTTGAGTGTGTTTGGTTAAGATGCCTCTTGGTTTATTTAGGTGTTTGATAATCATTTGCCACCACCATCTTCATTGACAATCAAAAGCACATTGACAGTTGCACAAAATCTAGAGTTTCATGCATGCACTAAGCACATTGAGCTTCACTATCACTATGTCATGGAGAGACTCTCTATAGGAGGCATTAGCCTAGCCTATGTGGCGATAGAAGATAACCTTGCAAATATTTTATAAAGGCTTTGCCTCATGAGAAATTTGAAGCTTTTTTCATATATTTGGGCTTACCCCCCCTGTGGATTGATCTAGTCCACTAGGCATGGCACTTTCCTATAGATGAGTGTCAACTCTTATTCATCACATCACTCTTAAGGGAGATTGTCTATGTTTTGGTAGTGATGTGTGTGAACACATTTAGGACCATCAAGGGACTTTTTTCCTCTTTAGGAGGCTTTTCTTCCCCACCTTGTATATATGTCTACTCAATTTTAGGGCATAATTAGTCTTGTAATATTCTCTATTGATGCTTCTCAATATATCCTAAGTTGTGCTCTCTCTAAACTATGCACTTGCATTCCTATCATCTTCTTCTCTAAGCTATAGACTTTCATTCCCACAAACCTAAATCCAACATGTTAGTGTAGTCAAGATTGTGGAGATTTCCAAGTCAATGGTGAATGTCGTGACTCATTATGGCAAATGAGCCATGAGAGCGTTAAGGTTGGCTAGAACATTAGGAGATTTAGCACCATGTGGCCATATGATTTGTGGTTTACTCACCTCTAATGCCTAACTTAGGACTATTGTCCATTTTGGAGGATGTTTCAAGTGTTCAACTGAATCCATGGGGTTCATTGGAGATTATAAGCCATCAAGTTCATGTGGAAAATGTCCCACTAGTAGATGCAACCTTGCTACCATACTCTATTAGCATACCACTTGGTCAATTACTAAATTTGGCTCGATAATATTGAGAACATCCCTTACAAATTATAGAGCTCACAACTCTTACACCTCCCTTATCCAAAGTGGTGGCATTG